>NW_012099132.1:0-62330 GCF_000951045.1 Mandrillus leucophaeus
TAATTTTTGTATTTTCAGTAGAGATGGGGTTTCTCCATGTTGGCCAGGCTGATCTTGAACTCCTGACATCAGATGATCCATCTGCCTCAGTCTCCCAAAGTGCTGGGTGGGATGTGGGATTACAAGCGTGAGCTACCATGCCTGGCTGGAGTGCAGTGGCACAATCTTGGCTCTGCACCTCCCAGGTTCAAGCAATTCTCCTGCCTCAGTCTCCCGAGTAGCTGGGACTACAGGCGCCCACCACCACACCCAGCTAATTTTTGTATTTTCAGTAGAGACGGGGTTTCACTGTGTTGTCCAGGCTGGTCTTGATCTCCTGACCTTGTGATCCGCCTGCCTCAGCCTCCCAAAGTGCTGGGATTACAGGCGTGAGCCACTGCGCCTGGCCCTAAAGTCACTTTTTTAAAACCATTTTTAAGTGGATAGTGGATAGTTCTGTGGCATTAGGCACACTAACATTGCTGTATGACATCACTACTGACCACTTCCAGAACATAAAGTCACTTTTGCTTAAACTGGTTTGGTGGGATTTCTGTTACTTGCATCCAAAAAATAAATCCTGACTAATAAATGCATCATATACATTAGTAAATGTAAGAAATTCAGAAGGGCTTTGAGAGTTGTTTTAAAAATGATAAATAAAGCAAAATTTTTCTGGCACCGTGAAAGCAAATGGGACCCCAATGAAAGGTTCCCAACGACAATCATGGTCTGCAAAGAGCAGGAAAAATAATTCACCAGATGGATCATGTGATGTAAATCACGGAAATTTTTTTTAGTTTTTATATTTGTAATAGGAGAAAGCACCAATATGCAAAGGAAGCTCGAATCTCACCTCCCAAGGGAAAAAGACATTCTACAAAGAAAATTAGAATTGTGCCAAAAGGGCAAATCTCCAAAGGCACAAGAGGCCTTAGAGAATACGAAGGAAGTAACAAGAGTGAGTAAATGCCTTCAAACAAAAATATCCCTTTATTTTAACAAGCTGTAGAAGGCTGTTCTTCATATTAACCTTACATATAAAAATAATTTATTAAAAGTTTAATTGAAGAATATTCAAGATCACTTTTTTCATGTCAGCAGAAAACCTTATGCAAGTTACTTTGAAAGCAATCTAGAAAACTTACATAAGAACGAAAGCGTACAATATTTTTAAATGTAAAACAAAGATAATAGTCATATCCTAATCCTTTCTTTGTGGCAGGCCTTAATTCCCTCACAGTTTTTATTTCTTATTTACCATATATTTAAATTTGAATAACATTATATCCAATTTTCTCCAGGAAAGAAATTTCTGTCATTAATATGGCTAAATATTTTATTATAAATTCTACAGTGTTATGATCCAATAAGGAGTTAGACTAGCCACTATGATGTTCTTGGTATCGTAGTTGTTATCCTAGAAAATGGGTTCTCCATATAACGGGAAGGTTTTTCTTATTTCTCCTCCTTTTTCTCCACTTATCAAAGTATTGTCATTGTGTATTTCAAGACAAGAAATATGATCTAAAGAAGGAAATGCAACAGAGAGTTGTCATAGGTAGACACTGGTCATTTGCTTGATAGCCAGACTCAATCACAGATACTCTTTACCTTCGTGGGGAGGCTCCACAGCTAGACAATGAATGCTTCAATTAATTCCTATGTCAGGTTGATTGTATTTCTGGGGGCAAAAAACATCCTTTCTTAAAGGGGCATTCAGGAATCTACTTTATGCTGACTCACAGGTAGGCTTAGAACTGATAATTTGCTATGCTGGTGGGTTTTTAAGATTATACTATATAATGTCAAAGTCGTTTTAAAAAAAAAAAATTGGAGAACATACTCTCCTAAGTTAACATTATTTGAGCTATCGTAAAAATAGCTGCTAGAGGTTGGGCACAGTGGCTCACACCTGCAATCCCAGCACTTTGGGAGGCCGAGACGGGCAGATCACCTGAGGTCAGGAGTTTAAGGCCAGCCTGGCCAATGTGGCGAAACCCCATCTCTACTAAAAAAATGCAAAAATTAGCCAGGTGTGGTGGCACGCACCTGTAATCCTGGCGACTCAGGAGGCTGAGGCAGGAGAATCACTTGAACCTGGGAGGTGGAGGTTGCAGTGAGCTGAGATCACGGCACTACACTCCAGCCTGGGCGACAGAGTGAGACTCTATCCCAAAACAAACAAACAAAAAAAATAGCTGCTAGATAAGGTAATTTTTTTTTTCAGAGACAGAGTCTCACTCTGTTGCCCAGGCTGGAGTGCAGTGGAGTGATCATAGCTCACTGTAGCCTCAAACTCCTGGACACAAGTGATCCTCCCACCTCAGCCTCTTGAGTAGCTGAGACTATAGGCACACACTACCATGCCCAGCTAATATTTTATTTTTTTGAAGAAACATCATCTCACTATGTTGCTTAGGCTGGAAATCATTTTAAATGTAACATTTTAGTTACTCTTTGACTAGTAAGCTTGACCTCAAACTTCTGTCACAGCCTCTAAAACATGGAATAAAGTCCTTGCTAAGGCATAACTTAGATTGCCTCAACTTTTCATCTCTTCCAGGGAAAATTCCCTAAGAATATGAATGCATTACCTTCACCACCCTCGGCCATCTTTCACTCATTCAGAAGGTCGCTGGTAATAGGACAGCCTATGTTATAATATGTCTCTTTTCACTGGAGATAACCTCAAGAAGTCCCAGAGTGTGATGTGATAGACATGGAAAGAAATTACATATGATCAGCCAAAGGTGAGGACTAGAAAGCACAATGGGTCAGAGAGGCAACCTGGAGTCACAGAAAGCACCCAGTGTGAAGCGGGGGAAAGCTGGGCTCTGGGCTCTTCCTCCTCTTGGGTGAGGCTACTTTATCACCAGAATCTCACTTCTGCCATCTGTAAAATGTTCTACTGCACTCCATGGCTAAGATCTCGTCCTATACCAAAATCCTAACATTAAAATGCTTCAATGACTCAAATACTCTCTTCTGTGGTTCTGCTATAGCTAAGAACAGCAGCTGGAGGAAAAGGAGAAATAAAAGTTCGACCAAGAGACTGGTATCCTAAGGCAGATAACGTGAGACTCTAACTACCCTGTGTCCTGGAGTTGCTCACTAGGATCTGCTTTGTACTTTTATTTTTCTTTATCCCCCATGGTACCTACTGGTGCCTTGTAAGCAGACACAAGAAGAGGAGGAGGAGGGTAGGGAAGGAGGCTCCTAAACTTCTTGAGCCATAGCTGAAAACACAAAGGCAGGAGACAAAACAAAACTACCAAGAATAGTGTGTAATGGGAACTAAATATTCTCTTTAAAGATCAAAAACTTTCAAGAAGATGGAAGTTTTATCTAAGCCTTCAGCTCCCCATCACTGGTGGATCATGCAGCTTTAAAAACCATTCTCTGCCCTCATTCTTCTGGAAGATTGAGACCTTCCTCTGGCCTAAGGACACATCCTCTCTCCTCCGTTTTCCCCTCGTTGATCTTTCAGTGGGTATGACAGTCACAAAATAAGGGTTCTGGAGAAGTGTGGGAGAAAGGGCATCATCCTCATCATCTAGGGCTGTGCTCATTCTGTTTGAGTTTGCTTTCAACAGGTTTCTTTAGGCAATCCGATCATTTCATGCTCCTCCATCAGATCGTTCTCTTAGTCCTGATTTTTTGTTTGCTGCTGTTATTTTGATAAAACTACAACAGGGTTTCAAGGTAGTTGATTTTTGTTTTGTTTTGTTTTTTGAGACAGATTCTCACTCTGTCACCAAAGCTGAAGTACAATGGCATGATCTTGGCTCCCTGCAACCTCCACCTCCCAGGTTCAAGTGATTCTCCTGCCTCCACCTCCCAAGTAGCTGGGATTACAGGTATGTGCCACCATGCCTGGCTACTTTTTGTATTTTTAGTTGAGATGGGGTTTCACCATGTTGGCCAGACAGGTCTCGAACTCCTGTCCTCAAGTAATCCACCCATCTCGGCCTCCCAAAGTGCTGGGATTACAGGTGTGAGTCACCACACCCGGCTGATTTATTTTTTATTATTAAACTATTAAATACTTGAAGCATACAAAACAGTTTAGATAATAATGCTACAGACACCCATATACCTACTGTTCAGATCAAGAAATGAAACATTAAAGATCCAAGCAAAGCCCCGGCCCCATTACTTACCCTTCCACTTCACAGTAAACCACTATCCGAATATCAGTAGTTATCAATCCCATGTAGGTTTTAAAATATTTAGTGGATGGACTTATGACCATAAATAATGTAGTCTTTTAAAGGTTCACATAAGGAATTAGAGGGCATATATATCCTTCTGAAACTCACCTTTTCCATTCAATATTATTATGTTTTGGGGATTTATTCATGTTGATACATGCATTGCTAGTTCATTCATTTTCACCCTTGTATAGTATTCCATTGCACGTAAAATACCACAAGTTATTTCTCCATGTCAGTATGTTTGTTTCCTTTTTGTTTGTTTTCATAACGAACAATGTTCTGATGAGCACTCTTGCATTAGTTTCCTTTTACCCAGATGCAAAGTTTTTCCCAGGGAATAAAACCAGAAGGGACATCACAACCTAGAATTGTGGGGTGTGCACAGCTTCACCTATCTCCAAATAGCTGCAAGTAGTTGTAACAATTTACACTCCCAGGAGCACTGTGTGAGAGATCCTGTTTACCTATATCTTCACTACATTTGTCACTTTCAGGTTTTAACGTTTGTAATTTGATGGCTATATCTATTTGTGGTGTGCTTTCACCTATTACTTATATAATGGAAAAGTTTTTACAAGACAAAACAACTTTGAAGATATTTACTGGATGTGGAAAATAAAAACACGATTCCACAAAGGTATAAACAAACCCCGAAAAGTAGATGCATGTCTGTATGTGTCACAGAATGCATTTTTAAAAAGAAATTTCCATCTGTATTTATGAAATGTTGGTTTCTGAGGGGCGGTCACATCTACGGAAAGGATCTTGGTCCCTCAAACTGTTCCCTGAGGACATTCTGCATTCTGGAAGGTAAATAGAGTCCTGGGCTTCATCAGGCAGTGTGCAAAAAGCACCACCACCACATGGCCCTGACGGAAGTGGCCCTCCATGGCTCAAATTGTGACCATAGTTTGAAGACACTCAGAGATTTAAAAAAAAAAAAAAAATTAAATAGAAGAGCAGAAACAGGGAAATCAGCTTTTATCAACTGTATCCACAATTGGCTTTTTCCTCCCTGTAAATATAATAATTTTAATGATACAGCATTTAAAATTATGTAATGTTTTAGGCATCATTATTAAGACCAAATACAGCTTTTCTGAGCTTATCCCAATGGGTAAGCCTGAATAAGGAGTAGAGGAAGATGGTCTTAAGAGATGCTCTTCAAAAATCTAAGATTGCCCTTGTTTATTTTCATAGCAATCTCTCTATTAAAAGTAGAGAATAGTCTTTTTTTCCCCTTTTTGGATATTTAAATTTCTAATCCTTACATGATTAACTGGGTGATGAATTTAGGGTCATTTTTGTTTTCTTCATTACACTTTTCGGTTTGTTGCGCTTTTTTGTATAGCATAACTAACACCCAATATATCTATTTTTTAAGCCCCATGGGATTTAAAATACAAATGACTCAATTTTCTTTCCTTTTCTAGGAGAAAGGGTGAAGGGCTGGTAATGACGATAAACATTGGTTGTTTCTAAAGCACCTCTTTTCTAATTATATCTGCTTATAGCTGATACAGCATGAGATCATTTATTATCCATGTTTCCTGGTTGAATTACAGAATTGTTATAGATCATAGGCTCAAAAAATCAAAACAAATTTGAAGTTCCTCATAGATACAAATGGTGACTTCCTGTTAGGAAGAGCACAGCAGTTCAGAATCTTGTCTAGATTCTTCTGACACAAAAGAGGATTATATCGCCAAAGCTTTTAATGTGTGTGGTGGGGAGGGAGAAAAGGAAGAGGAGGGAGATGACCTTGGGCTTTGGATTTACTATGACCCACTTCTGGGTGAATGACAACTGCCTCTGTGGATCTGAGAGACCAAAGATTTGAACAGAAAGGACTTATGTGGAAAGCTTTGGTACTCGATTTATGCCACACATCCCAGTTTTCTTTTGCTATCCGAGTATAAACCAAAAAACAATTTAGCCCAATTCCTGTAGGTTTAATAATTTGAAACTAAGTAAATAAGAACATTAAATTAATCTTATGTTTCTATATTGCATTACTTTTTCTTTTTCTTTTCTGTTTTTTTGTTTTGTTTTGTTTTGTTTTTTGTTTTTTGTTTTTTTTTTGAGACTCAGTCTCGCTCTGTCACCCAGGCTGGAGGACAGTGTTGCAATCTCAGCTCACTGCAACCTCCGCCTCCCGGGTTCAAGTGATTCTCCTGCCTCAGCCTTCCAAGTAGCTGGGATTACAGGTGCCAACCACCACACCCAGCTAATTTTTGTATTTTTAGCAGAGAAAGGGTTTCGCCATGATGGCCAGGCTGGTCTCGAATTCCTGACCTCAAGTGATCCACCCACCTAGGCCTGCCAAAGTGCTGGGATTACAGGCGTGAGCCACCATGCCTGGCCAATCTGCACTGCATTACATTTAAACATAAATCTGGTTTTGGGTAATCTGATTTCCAAGGAAGAATAATTTACTTTTGTAAGGACTGGAATTTTAACCCAGAAACAGACCTAATAATTTGGCATTCATCAAAACATAACTTTTTCCCATTGGACTTAAAAGGTGATATGGGGTGGAAATTGCTGTTTACCTTAAAAATAGTTTGCAAGCCAAACATTCTCTTCTAGGCCGATGAACAAATTCTCCAAGCATAAACTTCTGAGAGAAAACACTTCCAATTATCTAAAAACAAATAATTCCTCTTTTCTGGCTATATTAAACTCTCTATGCATCTTTCTCCCAAACTTCAATGTCTCATTAAAAAAAGCCTTTTATGGCTTTCCCTGGAGAATTATCTTACAAATCAATGGCATAGCTTCAATAACTCTTTAATAACTTTCCTGTCTTCCAAGACAAAAATGATCAGTGTTCTTCATTACAGTAAACGCATTTACAAGCTGCTGTGTCATCTATAAATCCCTTGGTTAGAGACCAACTATATATATTTTAAAATAGAATGTTAGAACTAGAGGGTGTCTTAGAGTTGATCCAACACAAGCTGCATAATCAAATCCCCGGACAACCTTTGGAAATACTGATGCCAGGGTGTACCCACACCAATTAAATCAGAGCCAATTAATCACCAATTACATTCATTTAAATCAGATAGGGCCCAGTCACCAGTATTTCTTAAGAGTTTCCTGGCCAGGCACAGTGGCTCACACCTGTAATCCCAGCACTTTGGGAGGCTGAGGCGGGTAGATCATGAGGTCAGAAGATCGAGACCATCCTGGCCCATATAGTGAAACCCCGCCTCTACTAACATACAAAAGCTTAGCCAGGCATGGTGGTGCGCACCTGTAGTCCCAGCTACTTGGGAGGCTGAGGCAGGGGAATCGCTTGAACCCCGGAGACAGATGTTGCAGTGAGCTGAGATCGCACCACTGTACTCCAGCCTGGCAACAGAGCAGACTCCGTCTCAAAAAAAAAAAAAAAAAGCTTCCCTGGTGATTCTGATATATAGTGAACGCCAGGAACCACTGATCTAGTCCAACCACCTCATTCCACAGGTAAGGAAGCTGAGGACCAGAGCTATTAAGTGACATTCCTGAAGATTCTGAGATTACATCTCAGAATTTGATTCCAAAAAGGGACCACAATATGAACCCAATTCCCTGGGAGCTCCCAGAGACCAGTTATCTAACAGCCAGTCTGACTGCTGCCTTTACCCTAGGAGTTCACTGCTGTCAGGCTGCATATCACCCTGTGGGCTGGAACACACCTCCCTCCTGCCATCCTCATCAGAAAACAACATCCTAATTCTCAATCGATATTAATGGTTTTCTTTATTGCTTCTGCCAACCCCTGTCCTCTGCTACTTCTCTTTAAAGGAAATAATAACAACCTCTTCTAAAAAACTTCATTCGATGGTAAATTGAATTTCCAGTGTAGTGATGAACTAAAAGCCTTCATTAAAGAAAAGGCTTCAGGGCAACTTCTGGAGGAAGGAATAATTTGCTGACAGGTGGTCTGAAGCTTTGCTTTCAGCAAGTGCTGGACCGAGGACTGCAGAATTAGTGCAGGGACCCGGAAGCAGGTCAGGCTCCTAAGTATTGGGTGTCCCATTGCATTGCTGACCCCTTCCCAGATTCTGGAAAGGAATAAACATAATTGACCAACTAGGGTTTAGTGAACAACTACTGGTAAACATGACTGAAGGTGTGAAAACTCCTCAAGGGCCATCTCCTTTGCATATTCTGCCCCACCCTATGTGCACATCCCAATTCTGCTAAACTATTTAAAAATAACCCAAAAAGTGTTTGTTTTACTAAAAAAAAAAAAAGTCCTTTGGGGGTAAGAAGAAAAAGACAGCGGACTTGTGAGAATAAGGCATCAGAACGATGGGAGAGTTGAATGATCACTGGACCAGGAATCTGAAGACATCCATTCCAGCCCTGCTGCTGCCACTCATGGCTGTGTGTGTTGGGAAAAGTCCATGTCTCTGGGCTTCATTTTCCTTGTACATAAAGCTCAGATAATACCTATCCTGACTGCCCCATGGGCTGGGTTATGAAGACCAAATAAAGAGATAATTAAATGTAGAGATAATTTATATAAAAGCATACTTATAATAAGCTGCACATTAAGAAAGAACAAAGAAGATGAAAAGAAATCTGTATCACCAGATAAATTAAAACATTCAGCACTAAATTCCAAAACAAAAGAGATGATTATAGAATGATTCAGCAATATAATAGCATGATTAACACCCCAACTGTAAGTCAGACAGACCCGGAGTCAAATCTTAGCTGTGTCAGTTTCCCTGTCTGAGCCTCAGTCTTCTCAACTGTACAATGGGAGTTATGGTGGGATTTATCTTGGATATTTGACAAGGTTGACATTAGATAATTACATAAAGAGCTTAGCTTAGTGGCTGGCATATAGTAAGTGCTCAGCAAATGTTAGCTGCTGGTTATGGCTGCCATCGTAGCTGTTATTGTCATTACTTCCCCTACCTCACAGGGTTGTAGTGAACAGTTGGGAACAGATTTTTAAAGCAGTGACACATAGAAATCATTCAAGAGATGGTCATCATACTCTACCTGAGTCACGAGCTCTCCCTCCTGACAGAGGCAGAAATATTACTAAAGGCACATTTTCAAACTCTTCCCTTTCTCACCAAGAGATTTCCTTTTGACCTGGTCCAATTCTTTATTGACTTTGAGTAAGATCAGGTAGACTGTGAGAGTTCTAGTTAACCACCCTCACATTTCTGTCACAAGCACAGCAATCATTCATCTCTAGGGGCCCCAGATGTTAAGTGTATTTTTCAAGGTAGAAGCAAGAGTTGGTCCCCTTGGTATTAGCTCTATGTCCTACATACAACTAAATTAGGGTGGCTGGCAGGGATCCAGCTGATTAGCAGAGTTATCAGACACCACAAGCAAAGGAAAGAAACAAAAGATCAAAGTTATTTGAAGAGCAGTTACAGCCTGGCGTGGAGGCTCACGCCTGTAATCCCAGCACTTTGGGAGGCCGAGGCAAGTGGATCACCTGAGGTCAGGAGTTTGAGATTAGCCTGACCAACATGGTGAAACCCTGTCTCTACTAAAATACAAAATTAGCTAGGTACGGTGGTGTATGCCTGTAATCCCAGCTACTTGGGAGGCTGAGGCAGGAGAATCACTTGAACCCAGGAGGCAGAGGTTGCAGTGAGCTGAGATTGTGCCATTGCACTCCAGCCTGGGCAACAAGAGCGAAACTCTATCTCAAAAAAAAAAAAAGATCTGTTATATGAAATGTGGAGTTTTGTGCTGTGTCTGTGCATGACAAATCACTGATCCTACTGATGTGTTCACTTGAACAGAGAAAACACAGGAGGAAAGAATTACAAAAAGTTCAGGCATAAAATACTTGATGTGAAATTTCACACAAAACACATGCAAATATAATATGAATAATATTCTCTGAAAGTGCTAGAAATATTAGTTGAGTTCCTTGCTCTGTTAAAATTCTACAAGTAATGTGTATAGAGACTTATTAAATCCAAATGAGGAAAATATAAAAATGAATTAAGATCATTCATAATCAAACCTCCCAGAGATGATGCTGTTAACCTTTTGATATACTTTCATACATTTTCCTATCTGTGTATGTGTAAAAATAGAAATTTTCCCCAAAAGGAGTTATAATAATTCTAGTTAATTAAGTTTTTTAAAAGCGCAGGGGAAGATTGAAGACTTAATGAATTAAATAATGATAACTGGTTTCTCCTTTTGATTATTATGTGAGTAAAATATATGAAAACATAGTGTTTGTCCTTTAGTAATATTGACAGATAATATTTATAGGCACTTATATTGTGCCAGGCACTTCCCTAAAGTCTATATACAGACTAACCCCTTTGGTTTTCACAACTGCTCTAGGAAGTGAGTACTGCTCTTGTTCCTGAAGACAAGGCACAGTACGGTTAAGTAATTTTCCCCAAAGTCACACAGTAGGTACAAGGCTAAACTGAAGTTAGAGCCCATGCAGTAGGGTTCCAGTGTCCATGTGCCACCTTCCTATGATGCTTCTTGACAGAGGTCCAACATCGATGCAGAATGGGAAAGGAGTAACTCCCTTGTGCTTATCCATACCTTGGGAGTGAATAATATATAGTAGAGTGATTGCTGAGCTAATCATAAAACTGTCAACCATGTTGAAAATCACAACGCACCCAGATCATCTAGGAAATAAATACTGATTAAAATAAATAGAGCTTGCATTTCACAAGCAAAGACAGAATGATGATCTTGGAAGGTGGGATAGAGGTGTGCGATGCAGCCAACACGAGCTTTTTTCAGGGATGTACTGTCTGTGTTTAGGTTTATGACTTAAAGGTTAGACTGCCAAGAATTTTTTTAAAGGTTGACACATCTGTGGCTGCATTTCCCCAGAGCACCGTAAACCGCAGTCTTGCCAAAATTAAATAAAAGGATTGACTGTTCTTCCTCTGCTTTAAGAGTGTCACCATTTGAACTGTGTGGGGAATAGAGCTACTATGAACTCAACATTCAGGAATCATTTTCTGCTTGGGTTGTAACCAGAACTCCTTATTGTGACTATGGTCCTACTAGTCCCAAAGGGCCCGATGAAAGGAGATTCAAACACTCACCCCTTCCAATAAAGATTTGGAAAAGACAAACCACGTGGAGCTAGGAAGGTACATAACTCTATCACAGGAACTGCCTATGATGGGGTCTACCCCAGGTTATGCCATGTGTAGGTCACCAGAGTGACCAAAGAAGAGTAAAATTAAAAAGTATTTTTATGGCACGTTATCAGTACCCAATGGGAAAAGGGAGCAGGAGACAGTATCTTAATCGGGAAAGCTAACAACTACACCAAATGTCCCCTTCATCTCCATAGTATCCCACAGTAACCGTTTCTTTCTTTCTCATGTTACAGTGGGAAGCAAACTGGCACTGGCGGAGGACTGTGCTCCACGTAGTCATTCAGGGCCTCGGGTCTCTTCTTCCAGTGGCTCTGCCATCTCCCAGGACCTCAGGGTCCTCTGCTAGATCCAGTGGACAACCCAGGAGAGGCAGAGGAAATAATCACATGAGAGATTTCATCAGGGCAAGGCCAGAAAATGGCTGCATCACCCCTGCTCATATTCCATTGGCCAGAACTCAGTCTCCCGGCTCTACCCACCTGAAAGAATGGCTGGAAAATGGGCCCAGAAGGAAAAGAATACAGGAAAGATAGCATTATTTCTGCCATGAGGAGGGGAATGAAATCAATCCAAATTTTGACAAAACGAACAGATGAGCCTTTACCTAAGTCACTGTCAGATGTGGTGCTTCTTAGGGATAAATCAAGCTAAAGGCTGGGCGTGATGGCTCATGTCTGTAATCCTAGCACTTTGAGAGGCTGAAGCAGGAGCATCGCTTAAGCCTAGGAGTTTCAGACCAGCCTGGGCAACATAGCAAGACCCTATCTCCAAAAAAATTAGAAATTTAAAAAGTTAGCCAAGTGTGGTAGTGTGTACCTATAGTGCCAGTTAACTGAGAGGCTGAGGTAAGAAGTTCATTGAGTCCAAGAATTCAAGGCTGCAGTGAGCTATGATCATGCCACTGTACTCCAGCCTGAGCAACAGAGTGAGTCCTTAACTCTTTAAAAAAAAAAAAAAATTGAGCTAAGGCTGAATTATCAATCAATTAAGAATGTCCTACCCTGCATATCCTTCCATGGCTCTGCCCAACACGACGTGATGATCCTGTGTTCCTCTAGGCCACTGCTTCTCAACAGGGCAGTTTGCCTTGGCAAGGGACACTTAGCAATGTCTAAAGGCATCTTTGATTGTCAGCTTAAGGGAGGGATGCAACAGCCATCTAGCAGGCAGAGGCCCGGGATGCTGTTAAGCATCCTCTGCTGCACAGGGCAGCCCCCCACAACAAAGAATTATCTGGCCCATAATGTCAGCAGTGCCAAGGCTAGGAAACTCTGCTCAAAGTCTTGAGTGTAGGGCCTTGTTCATGCATCTGTCATGATACTTCCATTCATGGGCCATTTTTGAGTACCTACTATGTGCCAGGTGGTTCACTTATCACATGGTCATGGAATAGTTATTTTCGTATTTCTTCTTCCCCTCCCCGACAAGACTGCAAGGGACAGGGTAAGAACAGGATTGGTCTTAGCACATAATACATGTTGAATACGTGGATGGATGGATGGATGACTTTGTCCCCTGAATCACTGCATCCCATGCTCTGACCCTTTCAGTATATGAAGGAATTCGGTTTATCAAGACTGGCTATTCTGAATGCCTAACAGAACATGAAGGTGATAATCTAGTTTGTTCTTAAGAAACCCAATGTTCAAAGGAGCACATGACCTAAGAGGCCAGTAATGAAGCACAAAGCTTCACCTTAGTAAGTGAGCTAATCACAAAACCTCACACAGACCCAAAGATATAGGAAGCTGTATGTACCTATGTGGCAGTAGCTTGGTGAACTCCATTTGATCTGAGCCCTGTATAAGCATCTACTATTCCAGCTCCAATAATATGGCACCGGAGGATAGGCACAATCCCAAAAGTGCTTGTCATTCGAAGCCTGTCCATACAAGAGAAGAAGAGCCCCTTAATGTCATGTCTAAAACAGAAATGTTCTATTTATTTGGAAATTTTGTAATATAACTTCAGTTTCAACTTAGCAATGCCAAGTAGAAATGGGAGAAATAAGCACCACATATTTACAAGGATGATGAGGAAAATCAGTCTTCAAGAAGGACTATGTGTCAAGGATCTATGATCATAATTAACAATTGTTTTTGAAAATCTCCTTTTAATCACTTGTGTAAGTGCTGGTTTTGTGGAAGATGACTGCCAGCTACCCCAGCTCTGGCCTGGGGCTACGTCTCAGCCCATCCCTCCTAGAAAAAAGGTTCTCTTAATGGCAGGGAGCCCATCTGATCCAAATGTAAGTTCATGAGGCTCCTTTCCTGGCTCTGTCCCCTTCTCGCCTCATTTATTTCACTGCATCCGTTTCCCCATATAAGAGAGCAGAACTCTCACGCACTTCTCACAAGCATACCAAGAAGAGATGGAAGGCATTGTTACACACGTGATAACCAAAACACAACCTCATATTTGTAAAATATTTTGCAAGACAGTTCTTTTATATTTGTTATTGTATTTGATCCTCACCTTTAGGCCTAAAGTTCTCTCATTACACCTTTCAATGATTTGAGGCTTTATTGGAATAAAACTGGTAACTATACAAAATATGGTCCCAATACATTCTACTCTGGGGAAGCTCAGCTACGTTGCACACCCTCGTGCTGGGTAGGAAGAGAACTAAATTTGAAATTTGAGAGCCTGGCTCCATCCAATTCTGACCCTGTCACTTACTAATTCTATAACTCCATTTATGTCATTAATTTTCTCTAGGACTGCTTACTCCTGTGTTGAGCAGCAATTATGCTGCCTGTCTTACTTCCCCATCGCTCTTAAAAGGATTCAGTGGAATCAAATATGCAAGAGCATTTGGTAGTGTGGTGCCACAATTTCTTCCCGGATATGATCAAAGTGCCTCTCAGATACTGAATGTCTCTAACCAAGGTAGACCTGCTAGAAAATACTACAAATAAATTTAATTACATAAATAATATTATTAAGCAAATTAAATGCTGCATTTTTCTTCAGCCAATATCTGAGGACTTCAGAATTAGTAAAGGGACAAAGGGGAATGAATAGAAACTGCAATATTCTATTTCATATCATGGCTTTTTTAAGAGACTGTGGTCTCACTATATTGTGTGCAGGCTCATGTCAAACTCCTGGGCTCAAGCAATCCTTCCACCCTGGCCTCACAAGTAGTTGGGACTACAGGCGTGTAACACCACAATGGCCACAGCTTCTTGTTGTTTAGCAATAGCTCAAGTTTAACCTCAGTCACCTTTTGCCAAGAAAAAACAATGCAAGTAAGCATTTCAAAACTACACACTATTCAACTGTTCTAGTAGTTTTCTCTCACAAGACACCACAAAGCTGGGATGATGGAGGAATGTCTATGGACCATTTGCTGTATTTTTTCTCTTTTTCAAATAGCCAAATAATACCTAAATATATTTTCAATCTATGGGCATAAGGTTTCAGTTGCACAAGATGAATAGGCTCTAGAGCTCTGCTGTGCAGCATTTTGCCTATAGTTAACAACACTGCATTGCACACTTAAAAATATGACTGTATATTTCGTTAAGTGTTCTTAACAAAAAACTTAAATACACTTTTTAAAGTTTCAAATAATTCAAAATTATACAGAGTACCAGAAAGCCTCCATAGCCCCACCCATCTTTCCTTCCCCAAGGTAACCCACTGTTTACATCCTGCCAGACTTCTTTCTGCATATTAACCGTATGTGCAGTCATAAGTCATAGATATATATATAGATATACAGATATATATATATATATATATATTTTGTTGTTGTTGTTTTTTGGAGACAGGGACTTACTTGGTCGCCCAGGCTGGGCAGTGGCGTAATCTCAGCTCACACAGCCTTCTCAACCTCCTGTGCTCAATTGATCCTCCCACCTCAGCCTCTATAGTAGCTGGGATCACAGGCACACGCCACCATGCCTGGCTAATTTTTGTATTTTTTGTATAGAGTAGGTTTTGCCATGTTGCCCATGCTGGTCTTGAACTCCTGGGCTCAAGCAATCCACCCACCTCGGCCTCCCACAGTGCTGGGATTACAGGCGTGAGCCACCGCGCCCAGCCCAGCCCAGCCACAGGTATCTCTTATTTTGTTTTGTTAAATAATTGGGATCATGCTTTACAAATTGTTCTACAATTTGTTTTTTTTAATTTTTCTAGATTTTTTTCATGTTGTGCATGCCCATCCACCTCATTCTTTTTAATAATAAGGTTTTCTATTAGGTAAACACCCCCAATTTTACTTATCCCTATTGATACAAATTTGGTGGTTCCCCATTTCCACGATCACAGAGCTTTGCTAAACTTTTAAAGTTAAGTTGCTAATAGACTCCACTTTATTACCTTTCTCAGAATTCCACCTGACAACAACTTGAGCAAAGTTCTTTCCAGTATCCCCTTCCTGCCCCAGTTGCCTAATGGATAAGGCACTGGTCTCCTAATATTCCCTTCCCCGCTAGTGATAAGCATGAAAACAGGGCGAACTCAATGGAGCCTTTTAAGAAGAGGCTAAAGAGAGGGTTAACAGGCTAGACTCAATGCTAAGTCTCTCAAACTACACCCTTATTCAGTGTTAACAGCAGTTGTTCAATCAGCCCTGTTTCACCCACAGAGAGAATGGGTCTTTACCTACAGACTTCCCATGTTAAACTAAGCTTCAACACTTCCCACTCCACTCTCTCAGACAGTGGTAAGACCAGAGGACGAAGGCAAGCATGTGAAAATCCTAGTGTGCCATAAGAAATCATCTATACATTTAAGCTAGGTTTTGGGTTCTATAAAAGAACTAAATAGAGTGATATTGCTACAGTCTTCTAAAAGAGCAGAACTATTTTCACTTGAAATTTCCAAATTCAAGCATTTGTTGATTATCTACTGTGTGCTGAGAAGGGCTCAAAAGTAGTGTAAGATCCGGCCAGGCATGGTGGCTCATGCCTGTAATCCCAGCACTGTGGGAGGCTGAGGCAGGCAGATCACCTGAGGCCAGGAGTCCGAGAGCAGCCTGGCCAACATGGCAAAACTCCATCTCTACTAAAAATACAAAAATTAGTTGGGTATGGAGGTGGGCGCCTGTAATCCCAGCTACTTGGGAGGCTGAGGCAGGAGAATTGCTTGAACCTGGGAGGCAGAGGTTGCAGTGAGCCGAGATAGTGGCACTGCACTCCAGCCTGGGTGACAGAGTGAAACTGTCTAAAAAAAAAAAAAAAAAAAGGTAGTGTAAGAGGCAAAGATCCAACCTCTGCCTTCTAGAAACTATAAAACAGCTGGGGAGATAAGGTCTATATAACAATACAATAAACTAACAATGCAAAGTAGTCCATGATTAGGTATAGAAACGAATGGTACAGACAATAGGTGCTCTAGAAGGAATTCTCAGTAGCAGTAAATTCAGGGAAGTAATAGCGAACAAGTCATTGTGATTAGGGCCCTCAGCATTGCGGTGAGGGCTTAAAGTGCAGAATGAGTTGATGAGTGCTATTTGTTAAATAGTCATAAAATAGTAAATTCTGACTTTGAGAGACACCTGGACAAATGAATCTAAGCATAATTGCACACTTGATGGGAATAGGACCAGAGGAAATCGTGCTCCAAGAGATGAAAACCAGATAAATGCCACATAAAGATTCAACAAATGCGCAGGATCCCTCAACCCCACTCCTTTTGCAGGCCAAACAGGCTGCAAGGGACTTCTCTTCAAAGCCTTCTCAGAGGGATCAGAATTTCAGTTGAAAGCACTTCTCTCCTGAAGACTGACTGTGTGTAAAACACAGTCAAAAACCATCACTAAGCCCCTACTGTGCCCTAGCTTCTAGAAGCTAGATAAAGAGGACACAACCTGCCTCAAAATCGTCCACAAGTATCTGAACCACCCACTCAAACTGAGGCTGCCACTCACAGGTGTCCTGAACCCCAACTAGCAAATGGTAGAGCCTGGACTCATTTTAAAAAAGGAGCAGCAGGAGAACATATGCACAGTGTATTTCTGTAGGCCAATAAAAAAGAGGATGTTATGAAAGATTTCTTGTTTTGACTTACTCCTATAATGTTGAAGCCTGCTCTGGTCTACAGGGCCTACTAGTTGCCTACTAGTTTCTTCTAACTCTATGGCTGGAGTGTTGCCTATAGATGCCTATTATAGAGCTAGTTTCCATTTTGTTTCTCCACTTAATGCAAAAATAGTCTCAATCTAAGCCCAAAACTACTCATCTCTCCCTGCAACAACAACAACAAAAAAAGAATATAAGAAAGGAAGGAAGGACAGGAGAAAAATAAAGAGAAATTTGACAGTAGCTACTGAGAAGAAGAGAATCCCCATGCCACTTCAGTCCTGAGTTTGTATGAGAGCACACAGTGAGGGAGAAGGTCTGAAGGCTACCGTTTTTAGCTTACTCCTACAGAAGTGGCAAAGGCATATCTGCCTCCAGAAATATTAGAGGAAAAATGCAGAGAAGCAAGACACTGAGGTTTGTCTCTCACTAGAAGTCAAGAAAATAGGAGGAACAAAGTGTTCTTTGATGCCCTGGCAGCGGGGAGAGATGGCAATGGTGTAGAACGGAGATGATGAGAGGCAGCATAGACTCGTTTTTAGAGCAAACTCGACTCCTTTAAGTCCTTTGCTGTCAATTGTGGATCTTGTATAATAGCTGACTGTATTATTTCTTTCCCTTAAGAATAGACCTTTGTTCTATAGAGTACTGTACCCTTGAATGTTTCAGTACTAGTTACTATAATTAAAAGAAAGCCACAAAATACTATATTTGTTCAAAACAAAGATGAATCAATTATTAAATCATCTTTTCTAAGAACTCACCAATCTATAAATAAAACATGTTTGGAAAACAAATATTTTCCTGCCTCTGCTGTTTTTACTTTCAGTAGCATTAACTTAAAAGATACTACTTCAGCAGTACTTTTCTCAAGAAATAAAACTCACTAACCCACTTGCTTTAAAGCTACACTGCTCAACTCCTTCTGTGGGATTGGACTCTGCTCAAGGGAACATGTGCTCATTAAAAATATTTCATGCCATTAACATTTTCACTAGAAGATTCAGAGGGTGTGATGTCTGTAATGCCGGCTCCATTCACACCCACTGTCCACCCCACAAACGTCTAAATGACAGCTAATATACAACATGCAAATCACTACAAAAGAGAATCGTGCACAGAAAACTGGCACCTAATTACATGTCCCAGAGCATCACTCCCTAAAATACAAAAGGTCTAATTGTTTTATTTATTTCGTGATAGATTTAGAATGAAATCAGCTCCTCTAAAATAATTTTGTCATGAAAGGGAAAGATTCACGCCTTTCAAAAGTGACATCCTTGACAAGTCAGCTTGGTTATTTCTATGACTTTCCTTTGCATGTAGTGCACCAGTGCAACTTCAGGATGCCCTTCCACTCCTGAAAATGCTGCAGCCCCTCCCTTCTCAGAACTTCGATCCAGACAATCCCCTCTGTCTAGAACATCCTACCCACCCCGACCTGATTAAATCCAATTCACCTTTCACATCTCAATTCAAAAGCTACTTGTGCAAGACAGCTTTCCTGACTAGCCCTCCTACTCCCAGTCTAAATGAGAGTCTTCTGCTGTATATGTTCTGGTAGCTTCCTGTGCTCATGTCACAGTTTGTACAGCCATTATAGAACTGTGTGGTCCTTTCATTAATATCCATCTTCTACACAAAACTGTAAGCTGTATCAAGACAGAGACTATGCCTGTTTGGCTCACGCTGGATTCCCCGAGCCTAACACAATGGCTGGCCTATAGTAGGCACCCAATACACTTGCTGAATGAATAAACAAACCATATCACATCCTGACACTCTACCATAAAAAAATGGTCAGGCCAAATAAAGGCACAGTGAGGAAGATATTTAATAAAAAGTCTGTTCTGAACATTGCCTAGTCAACTGGCTCTACATACTATCAGCACTAGTAAATTGATTGTTCTCAGGTGAATCTGGTTTTATCTTGATCTGTGCTATGATGACAACCTTGACAAAAATTCAGTTTAGCCTATGGGTAGCATGATACCATAGAAGGATTAGGTTCAGCAGCATGTTACAGAAAACCCAAAATAACAGTGGCTTAAACAAGGAAGATACATATATTTCTCCCTCATTGTAAACAAGATCTATAGAAGTTACCCAGGATTGCTATGGTGCTTGATGGTGATAAGGACCCAGGTTCCATCTATATATATATATATTTTTTTTTTAATTTATTTTCGAGATGGAGTCTCACTCTGTCGCCCAGGCTGAAGTGCAGTGGCGTGATCTCAGCTCACTGCCACCTCAGTCTCCCAAGTTCAAGCAGTTCTCCTGCCTCAGCCTCCCGAGTAGCTGGGATTACAGGCATGTACCACCACGCCTGTCTAATTTTTGTATTTTCAGTAGAGACAGGGTTTCGCCATGTTGGCCAGGCTGGTCTTGAACTCCTGACCTCAGGTGATCTGCTCACTCCAGCCCATCTGCCCTGTACCCCTCGGCTGGGATTACAGGCGTGAGCCACTGTGGCTGGCCCAGGTTCCATCTATCTTGCTGCTCCAGTCTCTGCAGCATCTGCTTCTACTTCATGATCCACAATGGCTGCTCAAGTCCAGCGATCTCTCCCAATTCCAGGCATCAGGAAGAAAGAACGGGATAAACAAGGGCGATGATCCCCATTTTCTGAAATTTCCACATAAATCCTCTTGCCAGAATATAGTCACAAAGGCATAACTGGCCAAAAGGTAAGCTAGAAAAAATTGTCCTTTTTTTCTTTGAGACATGGTCTCAGTCACCCAGGGTAGAGAACAGTGGTGCACTGAGACTGGTCTCAGTCACCCAGGCTAGAGAGCATGGCTCACTGAAGCCTTGGTCACCCAGGCTCAAGCAGTCTTCCAACCTCAGCCTTCCAAGTAGCTGGGACTACAGGCCTGAGCCACCATGCCCAGCTAGTATTTTATTCTTTGTAGACACAGGGTTTCACCATGTTGCCCAGGATGGTCTTGAACTCCTGGGCTCAGGCCATCTGCCCACTCTGGCCTCCCAAAGTGCTGGGATTGCAGGTGTGAGGCACGGTGCCTGGCCAAAAAAAAAACCGTCTTTAATCCAGGAGAAACATAAATAACTTATAAAGAAAGAAAGATGATATTGGGGAACAGTCAGCAGTTTCTTCCACAGATTACTCAATGCAAGATAACCAACTGTCACTGAGTTCTGCAGCGTGTCTTGGTTTCACTTTTATTTTCTATCTTGATAAATTTTTGCAGCATTCACACTGTCCCAAAGGCAGACTTAACATTTCACATTTTATATACCTGCCAGTTCTACTGCATACTGTTCTTGCTTTAGTAACTAGTTTTTGGGAGTTTCACTATCTCAATGGATTTCATACTCTGAAAAACATAAAAATGTGACCAGGTGAACACTTATATAAAAACTAATGCAACCAGTCTGCTTCTTCTCAAATGGTTTCAATGTAGACTTTCAATCAGATGAAGGGCCTTGCATTTTTCTGCAAATGTCTCTAATATATTCCCTTATAATATGTGCATTTTTGGTCATATAATTTCTACATTTCCTAAAATAACAATAGTTGAATTATCGTTTATAGAAGAAAATCTAGATCGAAATATATATATTCAACAGGTAAGCCAGGCATGATGGCTCACGCCTGTAATCTTAGCACTTTGGGAGGCGGAGGTAGGTGGATCACCTGAGGTCAGGAGTTGGAGACCAGCCTAGCCAACATGGTGATACCCCGTCTCTACTGAAAATACAAAAATGAGCTGGGCATGGTGGTGCATGCCTGTAATCCCAGCTACTCAGGAGGCTGAGGCACGAGAACCACTTGAGCCCAGGAGGCAGAGGTTGCAGTGAGCCAAGATCGCACCACTGCACTCCAGTCTGGACAACAGAGTGAGGCTCCACCTCGAAAAAAAAAAAAAAAAAAAAAGAGGTAAGTCAAGCCAAGTCAAGACCTTCTTTTTAAAAAAACAAAAAATTGTTCAGACTTCTACCACTAAGCTCTTGGCATTTCAGAAATTAAGAGAAAGAGCTGGGGAGGAAGCAAGATGGAAATCCCTAAAACTATTCTAAAAATGGCAATCTAGTGACACTAGCAACAGTTGCTAGAAGCTTAAAGAAAACCTCCACAAAATTGCTAGAGATGCTTCCTCACTTGTTTCTAGCAAGTCTTTCTCTGTGGGTGACAATGTTTGTGCCCAGTTTAGATTCAGTATCTCCACAGCAGTCTTGAAGCAAGTTTTTTTTTTGTTTGTTTTATTAGTCACAACAACATGTAAGATTTTACTGTGGACAAGTCATCTCAGAAAGCCAGATCCAAGGACATGGTATACTAGATAATAACCAAATTTCACAGTTCGATAGCTACCTCCCCACCCCCCACACCCACAACACCCTCTCTTAAAAGTAATTGTCTGCTCTTTGCAATCAGGAAGTTCTACAACAACCCAGCCTATGATCAAAGGCCTCTCCATCAGCTTTCTCCACATGCATAATCCACAGCTGGCAAAGACTCAGAAGCATCTTACTGAACATGAATAAATTTGATTTTTGGACTGGAGGTATGCAAAATCTTGTTATGCAGCCCACAATAATCATGCATTTTAAGTCTATTCCTCCTTTCCAGGGCACATCTTCTCTCTTTTTGGATCTGCATCCTTTTTCTGAGGCCTACCAAGAGATCAGCCCTGAAAAATTAATGGAGAATGTCCTATAATCAGAGTAGACTCTCAGAAAAGCTAACATCTTAAAAGAAGAAAAGGAAAATAGAATTAAATTTGTCAAAATATGAGGATGCTAACAAATGTTACACACACACACATACACAGAGGACTTAGTCATCAAATAAGCTTAGGAAACACTAATTAAATAATGCAAAGGGTTTCTTTCTTGCAGACCTTCTCAGAGCCTTTAATACTGCCAATATGCGTTATGGATCTCCAAGAAGGGCACAGTAAATAGATTTTCTACTTGAACTCTTGTTCACCAGAGCATCTTATATTAGGCAAGCACTCTGTAGAATACACATGGAAGAATGCTGATCTGGTAAGAAATATCTCAAAATTAAATAGCAACTATCTCGGGTCCAGAAGTTTATGGTAATTTTAATTATTCTATTTCCAAGTTCTCTATCATGAACTTGTATTGCTTTTACAATCTGGAAAAAGTTATGTAAAATTTAAAGATAACATTTGAATCTATATTAACATTTTTAACAATAAGAAGTTTCAGAAGGTAAGATTTTTCTTTTTTATAAGAAGTAGAGGTACTTATTGTTCTTTAAGATTTATTATACACCTCCATTGTGCCAGGTTTTGATAGTAATATGAGTAATAAAAAGGAAGAATTATTTCAATGATTCACTACATAGTGCTGGTGGCCTGAAAGAGGAAAAGAAACTCTTTAAAGAGTTCCTCCTGTGCTAATAAATAAGCCAAAAGCCTTCAAACATAATAAAAATACTTGTACAATATTAACCTTAAAAATATATATTACTGTGCTTTTCTTCCCTAACCATTTAAAAAAAAATCTCCCTTTAGATTTAATGTCTTGATTTATCTTTTTTAAAATACTCTATAAAAACTTGCTGGGGTACATTATAAATAAAACTTTATCAGTAGATCCTTGTTAAACTAGTACTTATTATTTCATCAATTTATTGAATGTCTATTATGTGCCAGGAAGTACACTATTATTGACAAATTCAATGAAAACAGGTCCTTCTTCATGATTAGTTTATTTTAGTAGCTGATTATCTAAACAAATTTAATACTACTTACAAATTGATAAACAGTACAGAAAAGTTAAAGTTAGATCTATGAGCAAGTATTTTATAATAGAATGGTATTTTATAATATAATGGTACTTCATTTCAGTTTGATAATCACAGCAACTTGGACAATCTAGAAAAGTAAAATCAAATTTTAATTCTGGCCAAAGGAAAGCCATTTTCAATACGCTTGATCCTAAGGCTCCCTACATTTCCAGTTATACCAGGTTTCTCAAAGAGACAGAAGGAGCCAGACATCAAAGTCCATCTTCAGCAAACCTACAAACCACTTTCTTGCTAAAACATTTCTATCCCTAATTATAACCACAATGACTAGATTAAACCGGTATGGCCACCTCTCTAGGTTCCCCATAAACAAAAGGACTCATCTTCTAACCTTACCAGGCTGTTCTCCCTATGGCATATTCTTAGGCAATGCTGGAATGGTCCCCTTCTTTCCAGCTGAGAGGGAGGTCAAGAATGGTTAACAGGACACTCTAGTCTAGGAGTGTTGGAACTTGATTCACCTATCAAGAGAGGCAAAGGACATGCTTTTATTTACCTGGGCCTCAACACTCAAGATGAGACCAGAAGGTCTCAGAGTCATCTCTCTACAGCCCAAAGGCGAGAAACAGGTGAATTATGTCAGGAAAAGCTCAACTGTAAGACCTGTCAGTCCGCTAGGCTAACCATAACCAGATGTAAGGGTCACAAATAGGCATAAGTTCCTTTGCTTCCAGACCTGGATAAAGAGATCACATTTTGTGACAAGGAACTTAATAGCTTAGGAAAATTTTGTTGCCCTGCCTAATTACAGCTCTGCTGGAACTCAGTTTCTAGAAAATGTTGAGATTTCCTCCAATTTCACTGAGCAAGTGCTCTAATGATTGCAGTAGATCCACAGAATGATATCAGAAAAACTCTTCATTTAGAGGAGTTTCCATGAATCAAATAAAAACAAAATAAAAACAAAGTCCACCATTTTGAAGCATTTACTATACACATATCGTGACTGCATATGTAATATGTTTCTAGTTCATACTGCAGAATGTCTTAAGAAGTCACTATTCCAGCCAATAGCAGGAAGAAAGACTCAAAAAAAATAAAATAAATAAAACCCTTAAAGAACCTAAGAAACAAGGAATCCAATGTCACAGGAATACAGCTTTAAGACCAAAAAAAATGTCTTAAAGAGAAACTTGGGCCTGAACTCCACATTTTGTATGTGTTAACTGAATCCATGCTAATAAATTCAAGTTAGTTGGGCCTTCCTAAAACTAACATAATTAAAATATAACTGAAAACTCAGAAAACCTGCAGAGGACTATCTTAGTCCACTTGGGTTGCTATAACACAATACCTTAGACTGGATATAAGGTTAACTTATAAACCACAGATATTTATTGCTCACAGTTCTGCAGACTAGCAAGTCCAAGATCAAGGTGCCAGCAGATTTGATATCTGGCGAAGGCCTGTTCCTCATGGATGGCACCTTCTTGCTGTGTCCTCATGTGTCAGAGGGGGCAAACAAGCTCCCCTGGGCCTCTTTCATAAGGGCACTAATCCCATTCATGAGGCCTGAGCCTTCCTGACCTAATCACTCCCAAAGGCTCCACCTCTTAACATGATCACACTGGGGATTAAGTTTCAACATATGACTTTTGGTGGGGACACAAACATTCAAACATTCAAACCATAGCAAGGAAGGACATAGGACATATGTGTGGGCTCAAATCAGGGGAGTTAAGAAATCAAATAGTATTACGAATAGACATTGAACTATTAATCTTCTGCCCAGGAATGCAAACATAAGATGACATATGGATAAAAGTTAGTGAACACTCATCACTGTCATCCAAAACAAAAGTATCAAAACCAAATACTCCTGACAACTGGGAGACACATCTCAAAGTACAAAGAAATTCAACCCAACTTAGGTGGCTATAACTGGCAGAGGAAGCAGCTGCTACTAAAGTTTCAACTTTCTTAATAGCTCATGTCAGCAGCAACACAAAAGGTAAAGTAATTTTTTCAAATGCTTGGACAAGACTCTGTTAAGCAACAACCTATAGTGTAATGGGAGAATTGAGTTAAATTTGTGCATCACAGAATACAATGGCAGTAGAAGAAAGCCACTTCCCACCTTCTTATTAATTTAGCAAAGAAGAAGAATGTGTCATCAGCTTCCAGACTGGTCAGTATATAAGCAGCAGGCAGTATTTTTGTCTTTCTGAATGATCACCTTCCTGTCTTTCTGAATGATCACCCAAACATCCATTTACAATGTTCCTAATATTATTTGCTAATATCATGTCCATTTATTGTCACCAGTCATATGTTGGGATAGAATTGAGACAAAATACTATGTGTCTCATGTGTCAGAACTCATCTATCAGTTGAAACTGTTGCTGGGGAGATAGAAAAATGGAAGATGGGAAAAATCACAACATTTACAAAGACAGCTCACTATTCACTTTCTACCCTATCAAATCTAACTAATGCCAGGCTGTGGCTTGACAATCTTTTAAAGAGAGCTGACTCTACATCTCTAGCAGTTATGCTAATTTTCTCTTTAGCTATGTATCTCCGTGTTCTAGCAAAATGACCTATCATATTCCACACATGGTAAAAGCTTGTGTGTGTGTGGATGACCCTGTGGGTAGCCAATTTTGAATTTACAGTTGGCCCTCCATATGATGGGTTCTGCATCTGCCATTGGTTTAATTCAACCAACCACAAATCTAAAATATTTAGGGAAAAAAAATAAAAAATAAAAATACAATAATAAAGGCCAGGCATGGTGGCTCATGCCTGTAAATACAGCACTTTGGGAGGCCAAGGTGGGTCCGGATTTTGAGACCAACTGGCCAACATGGTAAAACCCATCTCTACTAAAAATACAAAAAGTAGCCGGGAATGGTGGCGCAGTCCTGTCATCCCAGCTTCTGGGGAGGCTGAGAGAGAAGAATCACTTGAACCTGGGAGGCAGAGATTGCAGTGAGCTGAGATCGCACCACTGCACTCTAGCCTGGTGACAGAGCAAGACTCCATCTCAATAATAATAATAATACAAATAAAAAGATACAGTATAACAACTATTTACATAGCATTTACACTGTATTAGGTATTATAAGCAATCTAGAGATGATTTACAGTATATGGCAGAATATACATAGGTTATATGCAAATACTACACCATTTTATATCAGGGACTTAAGCATCCCTGGATTTGGATATCTACAATAGTCCTGGAACCAATCCCCCACGGATACCAAGGGACAACAGTATACATACACAACTTAGTTTAAGAAAAAATATGAACATTTTGATTTACAAAGCAGATAAAATTGAGGGTACTCATTTACCTTACATAATGAAAAGGCCATTTGCTATAGTTTTTCCTCACCTAAAGGCGAAGGGAGAAACTTAACAGCAAAGCTGTTTGTAGGGTCATTTTTCCTAACAGTGGTGCAAACTGCCCATCCCACAGAATTACCGTGAGGCCACATTCCTTATCTGTATGTGTTACTCTATTACTCTAAAACCTCTCACATTTAGGGAAAATTAGAAGGCCAGGAAAGTGAATCAAGACTGATCAAATAAAAGCTGCACCTAAATTATTTCAGAAACATTCCAAAAACTAAGAAGGAAGATAAATAAAATGTATTCCCTAACATAGTTCTCAGCTATCATGTAACCCCTTTTACCAAATTGAGAGTAGAAAACAGAAAACAAGAAAAGGGAGGGGTGAATAAATAGTTTGAAATCTATCCCATTGCTGTGTCCCGAATGACCTGCTGTGTCCCCAAACCAGAAAATAACATCAGGGACATGAGCACAACATGGCCACATAAGTCCTGATGAAGACCAGGCTTTGAAGAATGAAATGTAAGGAAGACATGGGGCGAGAGAGGAAAGTCCTTCTGTAATCCCATGAATGATTGTGCCCTGCCTGCATAACTCCTAGATATTTATTTTTATTTTTATTTTTATTTTTATTTTTATTTTTAGACAGTGGTCTCACTCTATCAACCAGGCTGGAGTACAATGGCACTAACATAGCCCACCGAAGCCTGGAATTCCTGGGCGCAAGCAATACTCCCGCCTCAGACTCCCGTGTAGCTAGGACCACAAGTATGCACCACCACAACTGGCTTTTTTTTTGTTTGTTTTTTAAGAGATGGGGTTTCATTATGTTGCCCAGGCTGGTCTTGAACTCCTGACCTCAAGCAAATCATCCTGCCTCAGCCTCCCAAAGCACTGGGATCACAGGCATGAGCCACCTCACCCAGCCCCATAACCCCTGGATTCATAAATCATTCTGCCCAGCCATCCCTACAATGGGACCTTGAATTCCCAGGTCCCTGATGCTGCCAGCCATCTCGCTTATACTGCAACAGTCTTCCCAAGCCCCTATGCAATCTTTTCCCATTGTAGCCACCTTACCCTGTGTTGCTGCTAGATTTATCTTCCTGACACACATTTTCTACACTCGAAACACCTACAGTAATTCCCCAGGATCAGTCACTACTCAGAGTGATGTTCATGCATTCCCTCATTTTATCCTCACTATAACACTATGAGATATGTACAATGTTATTGTTCTTCCCAGTTTAGAGATGAAGAAACTGAGGTACAGCATGGTTGGCAACTTACCCAAGATTACACAGCTAGGAAGCTGCGGAGCCAGAATTGGAACCCAGGTGACCCAACTTCAAGCCCAATACTCATACTCCCCATGTTCTAATGTCAACAAAATAAAATCCAAACACTCCAGCCTGGCAACAAGGTATCTCTGTATCTTTGCAGTCTTGTTTCTCTTTCTTTCCCTTAGTTCCTTCCTTACTACGTAGGGTGATGCTGTTCACAGTGCAGTCCGTGTGGTTAATATGGGTTGACTGAATGAATGTCCAAGCTAATGAATGAACAGTCAGTTTTTATTTCATTCAAGCATGGTCCTTATTTTCATTGTCACAGAAAAAAATTGTTTCAGCTTCTGCCTAGGAAGTCTAATCTCTGAACATGACACCAGGCAGCAAAGAGATCGCACGAGAACTTATTAGGTTAATTATTCATCTGCTCACTGTCAGCAAGGGCTTCCAAGCAAGGCAGCACTAACAGATCTGCATCCCAGATGTGTAACAAGTCACATTGGGTGGGGTAGCTGGGCATAGGTTGTCGAAATATGGCTCCCCGGTCCAGGAAACAGATTCCTTACAATGTACCCTTTTGTTCCCTGAAAGAAAATTTAGCAACCCTATCATAGGGAAATCACATTGACAGAAGTCCTGGGTACCTAGAGCACAAAACCAATTCTGTATAAATTAGGCTTTGTCCAGTGGCAAGAAGTGGGATAAAATCAAAACCCAAACTTCATTCGTATCATGCGTGAGAGGACACAAATCATTCACACAAAACCTCTTGCATAATCCCCATAGCAATGGACTGAGGCCATATTATTCCCATTTGGCTGATGAGGAAACCGAGGTTTAAAGATGATGAGAACACCCAAAACCACACAATGGAGGCAAGACAAGAACCCAAGGCTCTCTCCAAATCAGGCCCAAGGGTCCCAGCTGTGAAGAGTGGTCACTTTCTAACAGTCTCTTCCCCACACATATAGCCTCTGTCATGATAGAGGAAAGTTCTGCTCAATTCAGACCAAGCGTCCAAACTGGGGTGGCTGAGGAAAGCCTGAGGTGAAGCGGGAAATGGGTGGGGACAGGGCTCCCCGTTGGACTTAGAGACTCACTCCAACAAGTGTGTGCAGCAACTAATCACTAGGGACAGGGTCTCTCTCCTCATCATTCCCCTTCCCACCTCCACCCTCCACCCCAAAAAACTACCCAAGCAACACAGAAGTAGAGAAAAAAAAAAAGTAGCCATATCCACACTTGTCCCTCCTGGCTGCCTGCCCACTGCTGCTGCAGGGACAGAGTGCAAAACGCAATTATCTTTAACCTGGTTCGCTTTATGTGTCAAATTGGAGAGGAGTTCTGGATAAGATTAAATTTAAATGAATGAACTTTGGGGGAAACAGGTTGCCCTTTTTAAGGTCGGTGAGAGTTATCCAATCAGTTAAAAGCCTGAATAGAAAAAGACTGGCCACCCCAAGCAAGAGGGACTTCTCCAGCAGACTGCCTTGGGAGTGGAACAGCATCATCAGCTCTCCGGGGACTAGAGCCTGCTGGCCCACGCTACAGACTTGAGATTTCCTAGCCTCCATGATCATGTGAGCCAGTTCCTTATAATTTAAATATATATATATACACCTTATAATTCCTCCATGATCATGTAAGTCAATTCCTTATAATTTAAATATATATTTATATATGTTATACGTGTGTGTGTATATATATATAGAGAGAGAGAGAGGAGAAAGACATAAAGACATAGATATAGCTCCTATTGGTTCTGTATCTGTGGAGAACTCTGTCTAATGCAGGGACCAACTTGCAGTGGAGGACTGCTGTGGGAACTAATCGTTGCTGCAAACATGGGAGGCTCTCTGGGGAGACGAGGGGGAGGAAGTCAGAGCAAGGGTAGCATGCGGTGTCCATGTGGCAGGAGATACTGAAGTATGTGTGTTTCAGGAAGTGATGATGGTGGGGGTGCTGGAATTGAGTAAAAGTTTTGTTTAGGGAGAATTAACAGTTTTAGCTATGCATGAAGAAAGACTCTTGAAAATTCTGTAATACATAAGAAAAATGTGGTATACAGCTGATCTTGGTTATGAAAATCCCACTAGCTGGCCAAGTGCGGTGGCTCATACCTGTAATCCCACACTTTGAAGGCTGAGGTGGGAAGAGGAGTTTGTGACCAGCCTGGGAAACATAGTGAGATCCCATCTCTACAAAAAAAAAATACAGTAATTAGCTGAGCATGGTGGTGAGCGCCTGTAGACCCAACTACTTAGGAGGCTGAGGCTGGAGGATCACTTGAGCCCGGGAAATCCAGGCCAGAGCAAGCTATGATTGTGCCACTGCACTCCAGCCTGGGCAACAGAGTGAGACCTTGTCTCAAAAAAAGAAAAGAAATTTAAAAAGAAATTTTAAAAAGGAAAAAAAGAAAATCCCACTAGAAAACGCATTTGACAAGTAATTTTTATCAAGTCACTAAACCTTCTTGAAACAGGGCACAATTGGTATTACTAAAGAGGAAGAGTTTCCCAAGTTTAATCTACATGTGGGAGAATGTGGTGGCCATCAACATACTTTTATTCAAACAGTACACTGGGGAGCAAAAAGTTTTTGTAACACAGACAAGAAAATACACAACATCCTATTTATTTTAGAGATGTAATTTCAGCAAACACACTCAATAAAACACATAATCTCCTCATCAGCTGCACTAAAGTTTATTTTTAAACAGAAATTCAAAATATTTAAGCCATAATCCTATCACAGCTGCAGGAGGATCGTCAATGTAGAGTTATAGGTCTACATTCACTCTCACCAAAATGTCTTTCATTACAGCATTTATTTTGAGAATATTTATCGTGTTGATAATTAAAGCAAAAAAGTTCATCTACATTTTACTTTCATTATCAAAGTAGTTTTCAAAGAAGTTTCTAGGTTTAAAATATATAAGACAGTTATTAAGATTAAAATCTAAAAGCATGTAATGAAAATCTTAACATGGAAAGTGAAAGACTAATAGAAGAGTGGTGACTTATTCCAGAAATCATAATCTACTCATGAAATTCTTTGTGGTGGCAGAATTTTAAAATTGTATTAGACAATGACAGTCTTATCAGGCAGGGTATTTTCAACTGCACAGAATAGCAAACTAAAATTTGCTTAAGCAATTTGGACACTGATTTATCTCTCTTAACGAAATCTCTAGAGGCAGGTGGTCCTAGGCTCAGTAGGTCAGTGACCAGGTAGTTCAGTGGCTCGGTAATGTCATCGTAGGTTCAGGCTCTGACTATCTCCTCACATTGCCAGCCTTGGCTGTTGGCAACCATCTCCTTGTGATTCCAAGATAGCCGCAGGAACAACACATCATCACACAAGGACGTCCAAAGTAGGAAAGCTGGGGCCAGGGACAGGTAATGGGTACATATCTCCCTGTACCTGTTTCTTATAAGGGAGGAATATCTTTCCCAGAAGACCCCAGTTGACTTCCATGAAGCCTCACAGACCAGAACAAACTCACATGCTCACTTCCAGCCAATTTGTGGCAAATGGGAACAGGATTGCCACTAGCAGAGAAGCCTTCATTCATTCATCCCCTGAGGCTGGGCTCACTGCAGCTGAATGCCTGAATAAAGCTGTGGTCTGTTAGCAAGAAAGAAAGTGTGATGGGCAGTCAAGAGTGCCTCCCAAATGTAGGTAAAGAATAGTAGCTTATATTGTCGAGCACATCTAGTACCAGGCACCTTACTATATACCTTATGTGCATTCTCTCATTTAATTCTCACTAGCTAGAGGCCATTATTATCTCTATTTCTCAGATGAGGAAACTGAGGCACAGAGTAGTGATACAGTTTTTCCAAGGTCTGCACCCAGACAAGTGGTAGAAATAGGATTTAAATCCAGACAGTCTGACCCCAGAGCCAGCTAAGACTTTACGTGGGTAACTGCAAAAATGTAGAAGCAGAAAAGACAGCTGACAAGGCTACAGAAATCATTTTGGGTGGCAAGTTAGTTAAAGGAGAAGAGTTGTAAAGCCTTTCAAATTTCAGATGAAACACATCTCACTTCACCCATCTTCACTGCATTATGCTAAGAAAGAAGAAAAATTCTTGTGGTTAACAAGCTTTATAATTTTTCTTTTAAAATGTATTTTATTTATTACCAATATATTTTAAATGTTTTTAAATTCACATATATTGCTAAAACCATAACAAAGATGTTTACTACTTGATAGATCTTGTATATATTTTTATAATACACATATTTACATTTTACTATGCTTTTTTCTAAACCTTTTGCTTTGTTTACATTGTCTTCCTGAATATGTTTTTGAGTAGCTTAAAAACATTTCATATTTTATTTGTCTGTTGTTGTCCATCCAAATTCCTTCTCATTTGTCGCCATCAGAAATAACAGCACAATAAATATCTTTGTTCTTACAGCTTTTTTTTCCTTTAGAATAAATTCCAGGGAGTGGGTTACTAGGTCAAAGAGTCTGGACAATTGTGTGACTTTTTACATCCACTGCCAATGCGTTCTCCAAAAGAACTGAACTAATTAACATTGCTGCCAGAAATGTAAGAATATACTCGTTTTCTGAGATCACATCAGCTTTGTTTTATTTATATTTATATTAGTTTAATAGCCATTTTTTTCCTTCCATTTCTTTGATTTGGAGTGGAGTATTTTATATAGGCGTGCTTGCAAGCACTTCCTCCTGTAAAAAATCTGTTCTTACTCTTTGCCCATTAATCTTGCTGGATCTTGGTGCTGTTGTGATTCACATATTTCAAAACAAAGTTGGCTTAATTTTATTTCTGCAAACTGAATGCAGACTGAATGACTGGTTCGTCTAGACTTACACTTGGGCGGACCCAAATTCCAGCTTGTTTCCTCAACCTCCTAAATTTCAACAACTGAGGCATAAATGTCAATCTTAGCTATAAAAATATGAAAAAGAATGTTTCCACTGCTTAGTTTTTTTCTTCAAAAGACATACTAGGGCTGCTATATTTGAAAATTCTAAGAGTAATATGAACATTTATGCATCAGTCCTTGTTTTCATAATCAACTACACTCTCCAAATAAAGGATTATTCTTTCAGTATGGGAAGAATAGCCATGATAAAATATCTTTTGTGTCTTTATCCTGAAATTGCTAAGTATGAAATCAGAGGTGGAATAAAGCAGTATCTTCAGATTTTGTTTTGCTTAAATAGGAAAAAACTCCTCAAAATAACACATACACTAAAACTATTTAATCTTTCAGCAAAAAAAAGAACAGGCATTGGTACACACACACTTTTGGACTCCACCACTCTGCCTGTTACCTGTTTCTGTTACCTAAATATTTTTTCCCAAACCAGAATCCCTAAGAGAGACTTAAAATACAGATTCCTGGTCCCCCGCCCCACCCCAGGTCTAACAAATCAAAATCCTTAGGGTTGCATCCTGAATGTGTATATATATATATATATATTTTTAAACAGAGTTGGAGTCTCACTCTGTCGCTCAGGCTGGAGTGCAGTGGCACGATCTCGGCTCATTTTTTGTATTTTTAGTATAGACGGGGTTTCACCGTGTTAGCCAGGATGGTCTCGATCTCCTGACCTCGTGATCCACCCGCCTCAGCCAGGTGTGAGCCACTATATTTTTTAAATATTCCCCAAGTTTTCAAATATTTTAGCTGCAAAATTCTCTTTTAAAACTAAATCTTTTTAAGAACCATAAGACGAATATTTATATTGATTTTAAATGCTGCTAGGCAAAAGACCTGTATTTACTCCTGCACTGCTTTGAAAAGAGTTTTTGAAAGATAATTTACACCCTTAATTAATCCTTTACCTAAGGAAGAGTAGAGGCCAGAAACAAATGTTTTTGACTTTTTTATAGTACCTGACTGCTTTAAAAGCTCTTTGTAAGCTGGCCATAGGCACAGATCATGTGGCAGCCAGTATCAATACTCATAAGTCTAATTTATCCTCAGGATGTTCCCTGAAGTATTCAGGAATTCTTAGTCCTATTACAAAGATTTTGTTGTTGTGATAGTGGTTTTGTTTATTTAGAAAAATAAAAGTCAAAAAATAGCCCCTGTATAAGGATGGTACAACCATGAGTAATTTTATTTTTTCAAACTTTTCTTTAATGTCTTGAGGAAATGATATTTACACTTCAGGGAAAATTAAAAGGGGAACATTAAAAAAAACCTGGTGGCATTCCCAATTTATCTACTGATGGCTTTTGAATTCTCCTCACTGTCAGGAGACTGACATTATCTCAGTTATTAAGATTATTAGAATCTATTATAGGATATCAGTAAACATAGTGGATAGTTTATTAATGTATTCAATAATGTCAATATCCACATTATTCTTCTGCTATATATTATCTACACACACACACACATACATATTCCACATGTCAATAAAAATAGTAGGTGGTTTAATAATGTCTTCAATAATGTTGATTTCTGCATTATTCTATTAATATGAATTATGCTGTATATATTTATTCCATATATACGGAATATACATATAAAAAGAAACCTGGAAGAACTTGAGACCAGAAAGATATTAATGCAGACGTCTCCATAAGTCAATTCTTTCCTAACTCTCCAAGATATTCCCATGTAGGTGTTTAAATCACAGAAAAGTACTTCTGCTGGAATCTCGCCTAGGTAAAGAGAAAGCACTGCGGTTAGTTTTGTCTTCTTTCTGTGGCCCAGAAAAAGAAAGTCACACTATGCGAAGTGGGCTATGAGAAGACACAGACAGGCGAGTCTACGTGGGCTGCAAGTGAAAGAGTTAACTATTTACAAGCCCACTGATGTCTCCAACACTGGCTAAATCTCATTATTCTGCCTCATTCCAGAAACACACTCACAATCTGCACAGGGATCTTGAAAGATTACACTAACGTTTCTTAGCCCAGCCACCCAAAATGGGAGTATTCTGTACACAATTCTGTAATACACAGGCAGCGAATCTTCTGGCCTCACTTAACTAAAACAAGCAAAAGTACTCCATAGCTCCACATGGTTTCATGTTAAACTTCCAACTCCAAGGCCAGGCGTGGTGGCTCACACCTGTAATTCCAGCACTTTGGGAGGCCAAGGTGGGCAGATCCCCTGAGGTCAGGAGTTTGAGACCAGCCTGGCCAACACGGCGAAACCCCATCTCTACTAAAAATACGAAAATTAGCCGGGCATGGCGGTGGGTGCCTGTAATCCCAGCTACTCGAGAGGCTGAGGTAGGAGAACCCGGGAGGCAGAGGCTGCAGTGAGTCGAGAACGTGCCACTGCACTCCAGCCTGGGCGATAGAGCGAGGCTCTGTCTTAAAAAACACACACAAAAAAACTTCCAACTCCAGCCTGTGATTGGCCAGAAATGTCAGTACTTTCTGAACTATCCTACCAAAGTGCCCTAACAGCAGAGGAGCATCTCTTAAATACAAAATTAATTATTCTCCCTTATGGTTATCTTTACAATTCTTGCAAATGTTCCACCTTAGTGTGTGTATATGTGTATAGACACACATACATACATATATACACACACACACACATATATATATTTGCCTTAATATTAAAATCATGTTTCTTCTAAAAGTAGGGGGGAAATTGATACTCTAGGAGTACCGATACTCTAGGAGTATATTCCACCTTACTGTGTGTATATGTGTGTATAGGCACACATACATACATATATATACACACACACATATATATACACATACATTTGCTTTAATATCAAAATCAAGTTTCTTCTAAAACTAGGGGGGAAACTGATACTCTAGGAGTATGTGCTAGTTGTACTGTGGAACTTCATCACGTCCCCAGCAGGGTGCACACCTACCAGATTGCCTGCCTTTTCCAAAATGCTCCCCTTCCATCTGGGAAATACGTCTACAAATCAAGTTCCTAAGAGCTATTTGTCCAAGGTGCTGCCCTGAGGCCCAAGGCAATAGTTAACTGAACCAGAGAAGTACTCCGCTCAGGGCAGCCAAGGAGATTCCCTGTCCAGAGAATGTGAGAAAGAGATGAAGAGTGAGTGTCAGTCTCTCTTTGGCTGAACCTGTAGCCATATGTTCTACGACTGTGGTCCAAGAAGTCTGAAAGGCGGTCTTTAGAAAAGGAAGGAATGAAGAAGACACTCACAGAGAAGCAGACACTAGAGGTAGGATGGGAATGCTGCCTGTTCCTCACATACTCCTGATTCTGCGGTGGCCCTTCCTGGAGCTGGGCTCCATCCATTTGGAAGCTCAGCTCCCTGAGTAGTCACCTCAGCATACACAGAACACTCATGTGAGAAACACAAGCTAAGTGACAAAACAGGCAGGCACAATAGAGCAGCCTGGGGCCTTATTCAGCAAGAAGTAAATCACTTGCTGTGGGCATACCCCAACTCTGAAAGAAAAACCAAATTAACAACCATGCAAGCTCCTATTTGGATATAAGCTAGGTATCCCTTCTTTTCTAGCAAGAAGGAATAAACATAACATGCCTTGCATTAAATGTCATAGTTTTGGAATTGAGAATCTAAGTTGTAAGTTACGGGCCCAAAACAAAAAGAAGAACTACAACCCTGCCGCTGAACTTCCTTTTTTCCAGGCTGTTACATGCTTTGCTGTTGCCACCCCTGACCGTGTGGTAAGAGGCGACCTCCTGGGTTTCCCCAGCCAGGCTGCCCCATCGAAGGCAGCTACACAACGGCCAGGAAAAGCCAGCCAGAGCCAGTAGGGCTGGAGCCCTGACAAAGGCAACGACGCTCCTGGAGTCAGATAATGAAAGCCAGAGCAGGAAGGACCCTGCGCTTCATGTAAGACGTTCACCAAATAAAGAAATGTTTAATCATGCATCTGTGCTGTACATTGCAGGGGCCTTTGAAAAGCGTAATGCCTGGGTGCAGTTTAAGAATAAGGAATCTTAATCTATCTGGCCTAACTTTAGAAAATTGTTTGGAGGGGATTCTTAAGATACTCTGAATTTATACTTTCTTAACAGGGGCTGTCTTTTGTATATGTGGTTTGTGAGAAAATGCATGAATGATCTGTAATTTGAGTCTGTTTTCAAAGCTTAGATAAAGTATCATTGGATTATACCATTTTCATTTAATGCTCTAGATGGCAGAACACTAAGACCTAAGAACTTAAAAAGGGAAAGATTTCAGATAATGAACTAGTTTCTAGTGACTGTCCAACAGTGGACCAGGCTCATTTCTAAATCACTAGGTGTCTAAACTTGACAACAGTTAAGACTAGATCCCTAACTGTCAGGAGCATGAGTACAAAAGATTCCTGCTGTTCTGTGATGTGTTTCTGACTATGTGTCTTTGAAAGACCTTTCAACTTTAATGCTCCAACATTTAGATGTTCTCCATATACCAACAGCTTTATAAAAAGTAAACGTAAGCACAGCAGAGACAAAAGACAACTTGAACACAAGTTATCCACATCAAAGTAACAAAACCAAAGTGCATTTGTCATTATACCAGGAAATAAATCAAATTGAGACAGATGTACAGGAAAAAAAAAATATGTCATGAACCTGAAGTTAAACATCTACTTTTCAGGCTCGAGTTTTTAAAAAAATACACTTCTAAGATTCTTTCCCAAGAAGGTTTCATGTATATACAAATACATTAATCCCCCTTAGAATAGATTTAAAACAAAGGCCTTGGTGTTTCAGAAAACGGCACAAAAAAAGAGGAGGATGTAAGGCCCTGTGTATAAACAAGTCGAGAAGCTCGTATCCTAAGCTAATCACTCCTATGCAATTTGAGGCAGCCGCATCACCCTAGTCCAGAACTTCCATGTACTCCCAGTAAATCATAAACTGTCCTGTAAGGGGGCTTCAGCCTTCTCATAGATCACAGATCAAAGACCAAGTATATAAAGAGAGAGGAAGGAGAAAAAACTGTATTCATGCTTTGGGTGCCTCAGGAGGTACAGAAAAGAGAGAAGTCAGTTGATGTCTCCAAACCTCTAAAAGCAGTTCATCTTCAAAAACAATGGAAGAATAGGTGAAAACACCAATCCAGTCTCCAAGAAGCAAGAGCTCTCCTTGCACAGGTTTAGTGTTTAACATTTCAGTTGCCTGAGCTTAAGCAGATTCCAGGACTCTCTTGGAGGTGGCAGCTATCACTGTGTGGGATTTCTTTACAGTCAAGGTGATAAGCTCTCCTTCAGATCATTTTGCAAAGGAGGTCAGCTGGACAAATGTGAGTACCATGTACACCCACCTGGGAAAGCTAAATATTTACCAGTTCTGTTTGGTATGACAATAGTTTTTAAGAGGTTTTTTTAAAAAAACAAATTAAAAGCACACAGAAAAACAGAAGTTTTTTTTTTTTTTTTACTTGATTAAAAGAATCAACAGACAGTAACAGTCAGCTTTTTAGTGATTATTACAAAACTTTGGGGAAAAAAAATCATGACTTTCTTCAATTCCTTTTTCTTTTACTTAATATCTTAAAACAATTCAATATTTTTGCACATATTTTTTATTGTGTAAAGGATACATAAAATTTACCATTTATAACTAAAAGAGTATAATTGGATTGTTCGTAACACAAAGGATAAATGCTTGAGGGGATGGATACCCCATTCTCCATGATGTACTTATTTCACATTGCATGCATGCATCAAAACATTTCATGTACCCCACAAAAATATACACCTACTGTGTACCCACAAAAATTAAATTTTTTTAATTTACCATTTTAACCATCTTTAAGCATACAGTTCACTGGGATTAAGTACATTCACATGATTATACAACCATTACCATCATTCATCTCCAGAAACTTTTCCCCATCCCATACTGAAACTCAGTGCCAATTAAACATTAAATTGCCATTGCCTGCTCCCCTTATCCCTGGTAACCACTACTCTACTTTCTGTCTCTCTGAATTTTACTACTCTACGTACCTTATATAAATGAAAATCATACAATAGTTGTTCTTGCATCTGGCTTATTTCACTTAGCATAATATCTTCAAGTTCAGCTATGTTGTAGCATGTGTCAGAATTTCCTTCATTTTTATTTTTATTTTTTATTTATTCATTTATTTATTTTTGAGATGGAGTCTTGCCCTGTCACCCAGGCTAGAGTACAGTGGTGCAATCTTGGCTCCCTGCAACCACTGCCCCAGGTTCAAGCAATTCTCCTGCCTCAGCCTCCCAAGTAGCTGTGATTACAGGCATGTGCCACCACACTCGGCTAATTTTTTCTTTTTTTTTTTTTTTTTTTTTTTTTTGTATTTTTAGTAGAGACGGGTTTCACCATGTTGGCCAGGCTGGTCTCAAACTCCTGACCTCAAGTGATCCACCCACCTTGGCCTCCCAAAGTGCTAAGATTACTTTGGGAATTCTGTACTTGGCCAGAATTTGCTTCCTTTTTAAGGCTGAATAATATTTATATTTATATATTTTGTTTTGTTTATCAATTCATCTGTCACATTTTGTTTTTCAATTCATCTGTCATCAGACATTTGAGTTGTTTCCATCTTTTGGTTATTTTGGATAATGCTGCTATGAACATGAATGTACTAATATCTGTTCACCTCTCTGCTTTCAATTCTTTTGGATATATATCCAGAAGCAGGATTGCTAGATCAAATGGTAATTCTATATATAACTTTTTGAGAAACCACCATACAGGTTTTCATGGCAGCTGCACCATTTTACATTCCCAACAGCAAAGCACAAGGTCTTCAATTTCTGCACATCCTCACCAACACTTGCTGTTTCTGGTTTTTGGATAGTCACCCTGATGAGTATGAAGTGGTATCTCATTTGTAATGGTTTTGACTGGCATTTCCCTGATGATTAGTGATTGCTTCATTTTCTTCTAAATGGTGTTTCAAAATCTATCTTCTTGTTTTGTTTCAGTATCTCTTTCTGTAGGACAGAAATGTAATGCTTGCTCTGAGTAGATATTCATGAAGTGCTTTGGGAGTTCTGAAGCACTTCCAACACACTAAAACTAAGAAGCCAGGGTTTCCATTATTCAGGTCTCAACCAACTACCAAACGTTGCAGCCTGGACAGAAAGATATTGCCAAAAGTTTCCTTCTAGGCTCTTAAAGACTAGATAAAGCAGTCTTAAGCACAGTCCTTCTACAAAGGCAATAACGTAAGTTTTTATTTCCAGGAAGATTAATGAACTGGGTGAATAAACATGAAACGCAGGATGGTCCCAGGACTCTGGGTCCAGGGATGCAAGTTTGGGCCATTGAGTCCAGCATTGCAGCTCCTACCAGAGGCCTCCCCTGAGCAGCTCTTGCTCACATATACACAACTGTGCCCCCCTCCCAGAGCTACACACTAAGAACACAACACAGCAACAGATTCAACTTTAAAAATAACTTCATAAACCTAAGAAACAAAAACGAAGGTACTTGGAAGATATAGGAGTTAAAAATCCAGTTTTGAGACAGGTCCTTGTTAAATTCCCTGGATCTTGGTTCCTCCTGTCTAACCCACCATGATTTCCCAGACTCCTGCAGATAATCTCTTTCCCTTCTGCATCTAAGCTGATCCAACCCTCCTTAGGCTGCCTGGGAAAATTTCACTTTCAAATCTTTTCTCTTTTTTGTTAAACTGTCATCCTCCAACACAACAGTGTCATAGTCACTAATTCAACAGCCAACAAGCATATGCCGCAGACTCCAATGTGCCAGGTGCGCTGAGCTTGGCACTAGAGACACCATGATGAATAAGACCAGGCCCCAGCAGGAAGGACTTGCCATAGAGGGAGTCTGCCTTCTCTAGGCTCTTACTTTATCTAAAATGCTAATGTATCTCCTGGGGCATACAACCACCTTTTGGTCATCTATAAATAGAGTCACTTGCTATAACTCACTGAAAAGAATGTGGTCCAGGAGTTTCACGTTTGTGTGGGATTCCCATGAGTGTGCATGTAATTTGAGGGTGAAAAAAAAAAAAAAAGAAAGAAGGAAAAGAATGTGGTCCAATGAAGAACATAGGCCATACTATGTTATATGACCTTAAGCAAAATCACTCATCGGTGGCCTCACCTGAAAAACGGTAAGACTACTTTTCCTAGAAACAGAGACCCGAACCAAACAGTTTTTTAAAGGGAAGCTCATCAAATGCTTTTTTGCCAACCAAAAAAAAGAAGGAAAAAATATAGACAATCTTTTCTTTAAAAAAAAATGTTTCTTTTCTAATTGTTTTCTTTTCTAAAAACATAACTCTGTATGCCAAAGATAAAGCTTTGATGACTGTACACACCCTGTCTTCTTCCATAGTAGCTGTTATTACTGCCGAGCCTTCTGAAAAGTGTTTAAGGAGGAGTGATAACAAGGGACCCTAGAGAATCTGAGACTTTTCATTGCTAAACAAAAAATCAGAACCACGCTTGAGACGTTATACTGCTAAGACAACAAGAACGTTTACCTCAAATCAAACAAGAGACAGGGCCTGCTAACTCCAGTGACGGCCAGAAGGGACAGGCTGCAAGTCTAGTTCGTCCTTATGAAGAAGGCAGGATCTGAAAAAAACTCACACCTCAAAATCATCTCTTCTGTGTGATGGGATAAGAGAAAAACCGAGGGCAAAATGCAAATTCACATGCAACTAGAAATCACAACTAAAAATCTATAATATATGATATGTGCTAGGCTTTTCAACAAGCATCGATCAGAAACAGCTTACTTCCTACCAGCCAGGACAAAATATTCGCACACTGTTATACAAACAAATCTTCCTAGCCATACGGTAGTTCCCTCTGATAGAGCACTCTGGGCAGAGAGCAATAAACAAAATCCAGACAGGAAGTAGCCAGAAAGAATAAATGGCACAGCTTTCTGGCAGTATCTTCTTGTAGAGAAACAGGAGACATTTTTTTATTTTAATAAAATTATCTTAGAACCCAGACCCTAAAATTACTTATTAATATGATTCCCCACAGAGGTAGGGAAGTTATAAATGAGGTTGTAGTGTTTTGGCTCCATTCCTAGAGTCAACATCATGAAGTAAACTCTATTTGTTGACCACTGACAACTCCAGAATCAAATTCCCATCCAGAATGAACAATTTTGACCTACCCCCTAGTGGGTGCCCTTTCCGAAGCCTTTTCTCATTTTAAGGCATAAGGATTTGTGCTGACGGAAATTCCACGTAAACATTTCAACCTACCAAAATGACTGCATTCTTTCCACAGGAGAATGTTTGAAGAAACTACAGTTGCTTTTAAGTTAAGATTGACAGGCCAGGCATGGTGGCTCACGCCCGTAATCCCAGCAATTTGGGAGACCGAGGCGGGTGGATCACTTGAGGCCAGGAGTTCAAGACCAATCTGGGCAAGAGATGGTGAAACCCCGTCTCTAATAAAATTACAAAAAATTAGCTGAGCATGGTAGAGCACACCTGTAATTCTAGTTACTTGGGAGGCTAAGACAGGAGAATCACTTTAACCCAGGAGGTGGAGGTTGCAGTGAGCTGAGATCACACCACTGCACTCCAGCCTGGAAAACACAGTGAGACACTTTTTCAAAAAAAAAAAACTTTAGATTAACAAAACATTCAAAATTTACTTTCCTAACATGGATATCTAAACAATACATTAAGCAAGATATAAATATTGCATGATATGGTCTGATGCTGTCTGTGAATAATAACGCCTCTTTAAAAGGTGTTGTGTCTTCCCTGCACTGGGCGCAGCTCTCCTGCCACAGCTCCCTACCCCCTGAAAATGTACACCTGCTCCAAGTTCGTCTCCACTCCCTCCTTGGTCAAGAGCGCCTCACAGCTGCTAAGCCATCCGCTACCTGCAGTGGTGCTGAAACGACCAGAGACACTGACAGGTGAGAACCTAGCAGCTTGGCAGTCTCACGTCCCCTTACCTCACTCGTCCCTGGCCGCAGCTTCCAAACCAGTGCCATTTCAAGGGACATTGACACAACAGCCAAGTTCATTGGGGCTGGGGCTGCCACAGTTGGGGTGGCAGGCTCTAGGGCTGGGATTGGGACTGTGTTTGGGAGCCTCATCATTGGTTATGCCTGGCACCCTTCTCTGAAGCAGCAGCTCTTCTCCTACGCCATTCTAGGCTTTACCCCCTAGGAAGCCATGGGGCTCTTTTGCCTGATGGTGGCCTTTCTCATCCTCTTCGCCATGTGAAGCAGCCGTCTCCACCTCCCATAGTTCTTTTTCCTGTCTCATTAGCCCTGTATGTTTCTTTTCTTATACCTCCCCAGGTGGCCTGGGGAACATCGTTGGCTCAGGGTTTGACAGAGGAAAGACAAAGACCGTATTAATAAGAAAAAGAAAAAAAAAGGTGTTATGTCAAGTTTGAATTTGCCTAAAAGTCACAGCAGTACAGGAACACTGAAAGGCAAATGTCACTATTCCAGTGTAGCAGAGGCTCCTAGCTGTCTCCCCAGTATCCGTCTTCTCTTTCCTCTATAGTAACAGAAGCCTTAGCTGGGCACATGGCTGCTTCCCTAAAGATTACATTTCCCAGCCTCCCTTGTAGAAAAGTAATTATGTGATTGATTCTGGCTAATGGAATAAGATGTTTTCAACTTCCAGGTCATGCTCTTAGAAGGAAAGGAGGCTGGAAGCCCAGTGCAGTGGTGTGCATCTGTAGTCCCAGCTACGCCTGAGGTTGAGGCAGGAGGATCACTTGAGCCCAGGAGCTTGAGAGCAGCCTGGGCAACGTAGTGAGATCATGTTTCTTATTTTAAAAAGAAAAAAAAAAAGGAAAAAGAAAAGAAAGAAGGCCGCCCTCCTCTTTCCTACTTCCTTTTCCCATGGTGATAGAAAGTGGAGCAACTATCTCAGCTGAAAGAAAGAAGCTATGTGGTAGAGATGGCATAGTAATAAAAGAAAACTTTCTCCCTAACATCATGGAGTTATCTTCTCAGTCTTGGTTTGTTTATGCTCAGACCATTATAGATGAGAGTAAAATAAACTTCTGTGTTCTTATTTTGACCAAATAAGTATCCCGACTAATACCTCTCTTGAAGCACTTTGAATTCAACCGCTATCTTTTGTTTTGATAGCCATTCCTTAAGCAGAAAGCACCCTGGATTTCTTGAAGGGAATTTCCCAGCATGTTTTCAGAGTGCACTGTCAGGGTTTGATGATAGCATCAACCTTTTTGAGTTTTTAGTATCATTTTTCACAATCCTTGAAGTCAGAGCTACAATAAATAATTCATAACAAGGGCTGGCTTTCCTCCGTTTCCCTCAGGGCATCCTCACAGAAGGAGAAAGTCTTCGGCTCTAGCACCCATCCAGTAAAGGGCTTGTCTTGTCTTCCTCATCTCTGTCTCTAGTCAGAGATGACTAGAATCCTTCACATCATTTATAATATGGGAACCTTTCCTTAACCTTTTCCAGACCCCCGAGGGTGATTAGAAAATAGCATTTCCCAAGTTCAAGAAATCAAAAGGCTTGACTCCATATCCCAAACAAAATGGACAAAATACTTAGGTCAAAGTTACCATGTCAGCTTTCATAGGCTCTTTAAAAATTATATGGTTTTCTTTGAAAAGACAATAAACATTCTCAATTGTTTAATGGTCATTGCCACTTACAAAATGAAAACGATAGTTGGCTCAGTGACAAGGACAGTAAAAGAGTCAGCAGCACCTTGGGCACACTGAGAAAACCCAGTGAACCTCCCACAGAATTCAGTCCTCATAGAAATATTCTGTCCAACATCAACTCCTAATCCCACTCTAGCCAAAAATTCAAATAAGTGCAAAGACATCATGAGCCCATTCCACATGCCAGGTAGCTTTTTCTTACTTTAGACAGAGAAATGCTAATGTACTTCCTTAAGTAACAGCTTTTTTTTTTTTTTTTTTTTTTTTTTTTTTGGTGGGGAGGGGGTGAGGAGACAGAGTCTCACTCTGTTGCCCAGGCTGAAGTGCAGTGGCATGATCTCAGCTCACTGCAACCTCTGCCTCGTGGGTTCAAGTGATTCTCCTGCCTCGGCCTCCCGAATAGCTGGGACTATAGGTGTACACCCACAATACCAGCTAATTTTGTGTATTTTTAGTAGAGACAGGGTTTCACCATGTTGGCCAGGCTAGTCTTGAATTCCTGACCTCAAGTGATCTGCCTGTCTCAGCCTCCCAAAGTGCTGGGATTACAGGCATGGGCCACCACGCCCAGCCAGTAACAGCTTTTTAAAAATGAAGTCTTTGGGAGGACTTCTTTATTTTCTTTACTGTCTCTGCCTTGTCTAATAAAAATGACAGAGCATTTTGTTTCATGATTCTCTATCTCCTAAGTGTAGGGTTTCTCGTATGCAGAGAGTATTATAATTGAGACCATTTATGAACAAAGCATATTAAATGTTACCATGAAAATACTGCAAACCAATGGGTATCACTTTCCTTTAACACTTGAAAAAGCACATAATTCCATGATATTAAAAAGAAAGACAAAAAGGAATGTTTTTAATAATATTTCAACCCTTTGGCTTTATTAGCACTATAACATAAGAGTTCTAATCTGAAAAACCTATGTTTTCACAAACTGAAATCGAGTAGTAAAAGCATTTTGTCACATCCTCCAAGGGCTAAAATGTAAAGCATATGACATAGCCCTATATAAAAATGATCTTCAGTCAAAATAATAAATCAAATGCTCACTCTCCAAGCAGAACGTCACAAACTGAATACCAGGTAAAAGGAAAGCTGTACATGAAAGCATTGTGCTTTCATGGGAAAATGATTGCTCATGCAAGTAGAACCTATTGGAGGAGTGGTAGCCACCTGGCCAGGCTGGAACTCATAGTCTTTCAGGGGTTCAACTGGAGGTGGAGACTATCTAAAGAATTCTCCACCAAGAACCATCATTTTCAGTCCTTTCTGATTAAGGACCAAAATAAAAGCTCAGTAGCTACTTCATTTTGATAATTTTTAGAAAGCCTCAAATAACAGCTAAGAACTTTCTATAAGGATGCCAGAGGAAAGGGGGAAAAGATGGAAAATTACAGTTGAAATTACATCCTTAAGAGAGCCAGTTAAGCCACTAATATACAAACAGATCTTAAGTCTGCTGTCTGACCCAGAAAACCACAGATGAGGAATTCATTTTAGGACTAATTACACAAACATTAAATCACTCCCTTTTTCCCTTCTATATTTAAATTTTCGGCATTTTCCTCCCTTTTTCTTTACATGAACTGAATGACAGTCCCTAATCAAGGGACTTGACCTTGGAAATGAGAAATCATCTAGTAGTGCAAGAGTGTCACTAAACTCTGTATAACCTCAGGCAAGTCATTGCACCTTTCTATTCTGCCATTTCCCCAACAGCAAAAAACAAACCGCACTTCCTACTTCCTGTTGTGATGAAAAATGAAATACTCTAAGTAAGTCAAGCACCTCAGAGACTTTCAATGTGTTTTATGACATTCATAGACGTCAGTTTTGACATCTGAGAAATAATCTCTTCCACTTAATCTTCTACTCACAATATAGAAAAATGTCCTATACAGTCTATTAAAAATAATAAAGGCAAAAAGCTTGACCCTCTCAGGTCATGAAGAATTACTTTCTCTGAAAAGCCCAGTCTTCTAGATTAATATCCAAGAGGACAGGGATTTTGTCTGTTTTGCTCTGTAACATATTCTCAGCACCTAGAACAATGCCATATCAAGGCATTCATTAAATATTAGATGAATGAATGAATAAAGGTTTAGCCTGAATAAACATGGAAATCTTTTTATTTTAGCTATTTTAGGTAGACATATTAGAATGTATAGTAGCATTCTTCCTTATCATCTTGAGAAAATTATAAGGACATTTTGCAGATGACTAAGGGTCGCCATCGTGAACATTCTGTATTTCAAGGATGCTCTCAGCGTCTTTTAAAATGCTAACATCACTCCCGAATCTTTAATGCAATTTTTCACCTCCTTTATGCATTTATCATTTTTCCCATCCTCCCCCACCTTTCTAATAGGTTGTCATTTCTCCCTATTGTGAATAATTGGCTGTTGCTAATTTATTGTGCACTTAAAAGCCAATTAGCCATGTGTCTAAAGTAAGAATACCTGCCTCTGAGGGCCTAAGGCCTTCTCCTAAGAGTAAAAAATATGATGCTTAGACTTTGTCACATCTATGTTTTGGCTCCACTCTTTAATGTTTCTTGATTCTCCACCATGTTCTAGATAGATAAAAGGTTAGATAGCTAAGTTCCAAATAAGTGCACACAATCAATTCATGCTGAAATGACATGCTGTGTTACTAAGAGGCACTTGCTCCATGAGACAGGGTATCTGAAAACAATGGCCCCAGATAATGGTGGCTGTCTAAGTAAGCAGCTGGTTCAGGGCTACAGTAGGGGTGTCCAAGATAAAGCACCAGGAGTGGAGGGAAGACTGACTCTCGGTGCTGAGTGTCCAAAGGAAGCAGCCATTCCAGAGGAGCTGGGGTCGGGGTAAGACACCAAGGCAGGAACTGAGAAAGTCACCAGAATCGGGGGCAAGGTAGAAATCACAACTTGGGAACAAAGCCGAAGCCCAGTCTCCCAAAAAGGAACACAAAGGCAAGGCCAGAGCTGACTTGACACAGAGTCCAAGGATCAGGATGGAGCTCCTTAAATCCTTGGATCCAGATGGTATCTCCAGGAAGGAGCCAAATGTCTTAGATTGTGACAAGGCTAAGGAACCCAGCACAGGTTTTACGATAGGAAAAGAAGGGCACAGGGTGGCCAACTATCCCCTTCACCACGACCCAAGGGCATCACAACAGGAAGAATAAGGTGTGGGATACCCCAGAAGCTGTGGAGCTGCTCTATGAAGCCCTTCTATGCCTAGCTTCAGCACACGTGCCGTGAAAATCTTCTCAGTCTTTTTAATAGCAAAGGTACAAAGAGTGATTCAGGAAGATAAATCCGGAGAAAGAAGCATCTGAGATGCACTGTGGGGCAGGGGACATAGGAGGCAAAGAAATGACAAGTTATTCAGGAACAATGTGACGAAGGCTCTGACAATTTCCAACTTTGGGTAAGAAAAGAGAGAAACTGCCATTTTTGTGACTTTCTGTGAACCAAGCACAACGCTGGCATTTTTCACATTTGTTATCTCCTTTCTTCCTCACTTTAAGTCTGCAAGAGAAGTATACCGTTCCCATTTTATAGGTGAGGAAATTAAAACCCAGAGAGGAAAGGAATTGTAGTCGCATGACATGGATGACAGAGATGGGATTCACTCTGGAATGATCTGATTTCAAAAGCTGATTCCACTTACACCAGCTGATACTCAAGTGACTTTTTTAAAATGGAAGAATGGGGTGAATGGGATAAGGAGGGGGTGCATATGTCTGCATGCATCTGCTTTTCACGGGCTTGAGGAATCAGCCTGGACGGAGACCTTCCTCATATGCCCTGCCTTCACTCCACAGAACTGGGAATCCATCAGACTGGAGGCTCTCATCCCCAGGATGCCTCCCTAACACTGGGAAAGTCATGTTTTTAAATGTTTTTTTAAATAGTAATGATCTAAAGTTACCTATCTAATCTGTGTGTCGATTGCTCAGCGTTCTTAAAGCAGGATGTATCTTGTGGAACCTTAGATTACAGCTGTTTTGGGGAAAAATATGACTCAGATAAAATAAGAAATGCATATTCAAAAAAAATCCAACATTTCCATGAAAAGCTGTTAAGCTTTGAGGTGCTGGTAATGTGTGTTTTTTTTAATCTGGGTGCTACTCATAGAGGGTATTCATGAAGATATATACTTATTAAATGTGCTGTCTTCCACATGTATAGTATGCTTCAAAACAGTTTTTAAACCACCAGAGCAGAGTAATATTTTAACCCTGCCCTGTTTCAGTGTAAACTGGCCTGTTATAAAGAAGCAATAAAGCAGGGAAAGTTTGAATATGGAGATGGGAGCAGTAAGGCTCCTCTCTCCTAATGGAGATCCACTAAGAGAAGCTCTCTACTCATAACAAGAAGGCTGTTGCCTTGGAAACGGGAGCTGTAACTACTGCAATCACACCTCGGGAGCAAAGATGGCCAAGATCTATTTCAATTCTTAGATGCCTCGAGGAACCGCAGATGACTGTAACTATGGAAGATAGCCAATCTGTAGTAATGAAGAAGCACATGCTGGAGTTAGAAAGACTGCAATTGAGAAGGGAAAAGAGGGGGCAGGGGAAGAAGGAGAAGACAGAATTGAAGTATAACAAGTAAAGCCTAATCCAAGAACTGCAGAGCTGAGGGGCTTTTGGTGGCATTTCCTTAAGTCATGCCACCCTCTAGTTTATTGCCCACCTACTACCTGCCAAACCATGCTAGGTGCTGGGAGGACAAAGCCAGGAAAAGACATACTCAAAGTGGCCCATGGGAGGTGCAAGTACTCTGGGACCAATTAACCTCAGTGTGCAAAATGGGTACAGGAGGCTTCAGAGAGTGGTGGCATTTTTAAGCTGGAACTCAAAGAACATGTAGGAGTTTCCCAGGCAGAGAAGATGGAGGAGAGACATCTCAGACAAAGGGAGGTGCAGAGGGCAGAGGCATGAAACAGCACGTTCTGTTTTTCAGCAGGGTGGCTACCTGCAATTCTGGGTGGGACACTTTCATGTCTGGTAGATTGTCCCACACACTGCAGGCCATTTGCTGTCTCAGACCCCACCCACTCATTGCTGGCAGCAACTCCCAATCATGACAAAAACTAAAGTAATGCCCCTCCCACATTTCCAAATGTCCTCAAGGATGGGGGGGAGGGGATGCTATTGCTCCCAGTTAAGAAGCCCGAGAACCTGGGGGAACAGATGTGTGGCTGGAGCAGGGGTTGGGGGACAGGGGTGGGAGGTGAGGATGAGAATGCAGGTAAAGATCAGAGTTAAGGCCTTGCACATCCCACTCAGGAGTCAGACTCTGTGCCAGACATGGAGGAGAGAGAACAGACTCTAAAGCAATTATGGAGGAGGCCAAACCGACAAGACTTGGCAACTCATGGGATCTGAGGAGGTGGGGAAGAAGAAAGAAAAAAGAATGAAGAATAATCCCCACAGTTTTCAGCGTGGACAACCGAGTAAACATTCATGGCACCAAGCAAAGTGATGAATATAGGAGTAAGAGCAGCTTTGGAGGGAGATGGAAAGGTGAGGTGGAAAATGAGTCTGAAGCCCTTCAGGGACATCCAGGTGGAATTTCTAAGAAGTAATAAACAGCAGACTAAACCCAGAGGAGAGACATCTGGGCCAAAGGTAAAAGAAACCTTAGCATTTAATTGTAGGCAGTGTCTGAGCCATTGCCCAAGGGTCTCCAGACTCACTAAGCAAGCCAGGGAAAGGGAGAGCTGGAGATGAGGAAGCTGTGGCATTGGAGCTGGGCATAACCAACCAGGAGCCAATATGGCAGCAAGTGGGTACTGGCAGGCAGGAATGGAGGGAGCAGAGCCGGCTGGCAAGGTACAGATGAGCAGACCAAGCAGGAGTGGCTGAAAGCTCCCGGTACCCCACACTAGTTTCCACAACCATCCTTTCTGTGGATCTTGGCACACATCACTACAGTAGCTTTAGAAAATAATCTTCCATCTCAACCCAGGTCATACACATATATACACACACCAGAGCTGGCTCCAAGGCTGAGCGGCCTGTGCAGCTGCCCAGGGCCCTGTGCCGAGAAGGGTCCCATTCTTGGTTAAATGCTCTGCTACTGCCATCTTGAAATTCTTAAAAATTTCTTAACAAGGAGTCTTGCATTTTCATGTTGCCCTATATCCCACAAATTATGCAGCTGGTCTAGACACACACAAAAACATAACCTTAACAAAAGTTTCATGGAACAATATCTATCTGCTATAGTCTGAATGTTTGTGTCTGCCTCTCAAAACCCATGTGTTAACACCTAATTCCCAACAGCATTAAGAGGTAGGACCTTTAGAATGGGATTAGTGCCCTTATAAAAGAGGCCTGAGGGAGCTTGTTCCTTCCGCCATGTGAGGACTGTGCAAGAAGGCACCATCTGTGATGCAGAGAGCAGGCCCTCAGCAGACACTGAATCTGCTGGTGCCATGGTCTTGAACTTTCCAACTTACAGAACTGTGAGGAATAAATTTCTGTTGTTTATAAATTACCCAGTCTAAGCTATTTTGCTATAGTATCCTGAACAGACTGACATTATCTTACTAAATGTGATATAAAATTATATTCTCTGTTCTATTTTTTAATGTAGCCATAGCCCATTAAATTCACAATCCACTGATGCACTGCAAATCAGTTTTCTTTTGTTTGTTGGTTGCTTTGTTTTTGAGATAGGGTCTCACTCTGTTGCCCAGGCCGAAGTGCAGCCTCAATCTCCTGGGCTCAAGTGATCCTTCCACCTCAGCCTCCCTAGTAGCTGGGACTACAGGTGCATACCACCGTTTTTTTAATTTTTTGTAGAGATGGAGTTCCACCATGTTGCCCAGGCTGGTCATGAACTCCTGGGCTCAAGCGATCTGCCTACCTTGGCCTCCCAAAGTGCTGGGATAACAGGTATGAGCCACCACACCCAGCTAAGAGAGGTTTTAAAACTCTCTTAGAGGGCTGCTATCACCTGAATGTTTATCCCCAACAAAATTCATATGTTGAAATTATAACCACCAAAGTGATAGTATTAGAAGCTGGAGTCTTTGGGAGGGAATTAGAGATTACGACCCTTATAAAAGAAACTGTAGAGAGCTGGCTAGCTCCTTCCATCATGTGAGATCGAGATCACAACAAGAAGTCTGCAGCCTACAACTAGAAGAGCACCCTCATCAGAACCTTACCAGGCTGGCACCCCAATCTTGGAATGCCTAGAACTGGGAGAAATAAATGTCTATTGTTTTATTTGTTTGCTTGGTATTTTGTTTTTGTTTTTTCAGATGGAGTCTCACTCTGTCACCCAGGCTGGAGTGCCGTGGCGCGATCTCGGCTCACTGCAACCTCCGCCTCCCAGGTTCAAGCAATTCTCCTGCCTCAGCCTCCTGAGTAGCTGGAACTACAGGCACGTGCCACCACGCCCAGCAAATTTTTGTATTTTAAGTAGAGATGGGGTTTCACCATGTTGGTCAGACTGGTCTTGAACTCCTGACCTTGTGATCCGCCCACCTTGGCCTCCCAAAGTGCTGGGATTACAGGCGTGAGCCAACGTGCCTGGCCAATTTCTATTGTTTATAAGTCACCCAGTTGATGATATTTTGTTTTAGTAGCCCAAAATGGACTAATACAATGGAGTAAGCCAAGACTAAAAAGTTAGTTTTATTTTGTTTTGTTTTGTTTGGAAAGTGGAGCCCTTAAAGTGGGATTGCTGCCATTACAAAATAGACCCAGAGACCTCCCTCACTCCTTCCATCATGTGAGGACGCAGCAGGAAGACGGACATCTATGAACCAGGAATTGGACCGTCACCAGACACCAAATCTGGTCAGTGCCTTGACAGCAGCCTCCAGAACTGTGAGAAATAAATTCCTGTTGTTTATGGGCCACCCAGTCCACGGTATTCTGTTAGAGTCACCAAAGCAAACTAAGACACCCACCTCCCACACTAAATATAAATTAACTTCAATTTGGGTTATAAATAACTATATATTGAGTTGACTTATAAATGATTAGTTGACATCAAGTTAGGTCTTATAGGTATTTGACTCATTAAATATACATTAACTTAGATTTTGCTTTTCTCTTTCAGTATTCAAAGAAGCCACTAAAAACTTTTTTTTCTAATTTCAGACGTATTTTTGTGCCACCGAAAAGCTCAAAGGCCGAGGCCCGAGATTCCTAATTCCTCAGGATTCGCCAAGCCTGCATCCTCTGGGACTGAAGGAAAGAAGTCACAGAGTGAAAGAGACTGAAGAAAGATGAGAAGAAATTTGTCAGGACATTTAAGAAGCCACAGTTTCTGATAGACAACAAGCTCCTACAAACTGGTCAGAAGAGGATAGTTAACCCAATTTTTTTAACAGCAAATTAAATGAATAAACAATTCAAAGAAAAGGAAGATGCAAAAGGTCAATGAGCATATTAAAAAGCTGTCTGGGAAATATCCATTTTTGCATAGCAGATTGGCAAAAATGTAAAGATTATTGAAACTGAAAGCTGAGGAGGATGTGGAGAAACAGGGCTTCTGCGAGAGCTGCTGGGTGGGGAGTGACTTGCTACAACTTTTGCAGAAGGCTCTATGACAGACTCCGCTAGGACCAGAATCTACCCTCCCTCTCCTGGGATGCTCTCACCGCGGGTGTCCAGAGGGCTGTCTCCTCAAGCACGTGGTCTCAGCTTAGTTTACCTCCTTAAAGAGGCCTTTCCTCTACTATGGCATGTCTTTATTTTTCTCAGAGCCCTTATCTCTAATTGCTATTTCCTATTTCATCTATTGCTTTACCTATTTATAGATGACCTCCCACCACTACAACATAAACTTCTGGAAAACCTGGAACATCTCTCTTTTGTTCACCTCCCTATCCCCAACTCTGCAGAGCATGTAGAAGCAGCATTATTTTAATGACAAAAACTGGAAACAAGTGTCCACCCACAGGGGAAATGACTGAATAAATCATGATACATCCACACCACGGAATATTATGAAGCTATGTATTAACCTGGGGGGAAGTGTCAATAATAGATTGTTTTATGGATAAAGCAATTTATAACACACCTATATTTAGTGCCATGTTTATTGAAAAGGAAGAAAAAAAACATGGTCAAATATATTTATGTTCAAATAAGCACAGAGAAAGGAGGGATGAAAACCATGCAACTGTTAACACCGAGGACCCCAGGGGTGTGACAGCATTGGAGGAGACAAAAGATTTCATTTTTACAGTGAGCATATATTTCGTAATTTTTTTAAGTTATTTTAAAAGAATTCTGCTCTCAAAAATATTAAAGTATTATACTAAAAATGATGTTTATGTTATGCTTATTTCATCTGCCAGAGTTAGGAAGGCTGACAGTTCTAAGAATTCCACTGGACTTGCCTGTGGCCAGCCTTATAGTCTAACAGTCATTTCCATTTGATGTGCTAAAATGTCAAAATTATTCTAACACACAGTAGCCAAAATGCTTTGCCTTTGATTAAAGATAGTGCTTCCCAGTGGGGGATCTAGAAATGGTTCGAACCCCTTTTCAACAGGCTACCGACAGCCTAACCTGAAGCTGCCCAGGAAAAAGAAAGGAAGAGGGCACAGGGCCGAGGAGCCAGGCCAGCACCCGTGGCCTGGGCTTCCCAGAGTACATATCAGATTCCCGAGGCAGCTGCCAGCTGGCTGGTTCCCCCACAAACACCAGTTGGCTGGAGCCCGGGAAGTGATATATTGAAGGCCTAAGGCCCTAAATCAAATGTCCTTGTCTATGCTAGGAACAACCTATAAGGAAAATCTTATCACAAAACAAGCAGCTCTCAGGCATGTCAAGGATTTTAAAAATTAATTCCTTAAGCTGATCAAGTGATAAAAGCTGTGAATAAAAGGATTCAGATGTTTCCACCTCACCATGCTAATCTACCTGTAAGCTACTCAACCCACCACACAAATATATATATATGAATCAGACAGGCTTTTGAGTAGCTCAGTTGCCCCACTTCAGCACAGAGCATGTCACTTCACACCAACCAACCAAATGACTGAATGAATGAATGAGAACTGTCAAGTCCATGTGGACATCACTAAGGGGACCTGGCATTTAGAAGTCATGTTCCTGTTCTCACTGAGACATTAACCAGTTAGGTAATTATATCAGGGAAGTTAGAGAAAATTCTCTCAGCCTCAGTTTCCTCACCTAAAAAATGGGAATGATAACTGCACCCATCTCCCAGGGTGGCTCTGAGGCACCGTGAGGGTCTCTACAAAAGCCTATGGCAGATCGAGATGACCTCTCTTCAGATAAGGGCTTGCTGCCCAGCTGTGCAGAGTGTGGTCAGCACATGGCCTCCAGCTGCCAGCTCCTTCAGGGTCTGCCCCTGCTGCAGAGAGCCACCTCATCTGAGATCACACCCTTCCTATGACAACCTGCCTGTAACTGAGAGGTAAGGACACAAAGGTCCATGAAGGCCCAAAGCCACACACGGTGACTGCAAACACTCAATCCAGGGCTTCCTGCCGGGTGTGCTGAGGTCTTTTCAACTTCTCCCTCGGCCCAGTCCTGTGTCCTTCCCTTCCTACATGTTGGTCCCTAACGAGCATCTCACACCCCAAATTCCATCTTAGCATCTTCTTCTAGAGAACCCAACCTGCACCAAAGCCCTTTTTCAGTTTTAAGTACTTTAGGGTTTCTATTTGGGGACAAAGAACAGAGGCCAATTCTGGTTTAGAAAAAAAAAAAATCACATTCAGCCTGGCATGGTGGCTGACACTTTGTAATTCTAGCACTTTGGGAGGCTGAGGTGTGAGGATTGCTTGAGGCCAGGAGTTCGGGATCAGACGGGGCAACATAGAGAAACTCCATCTCTATGAAAACAAAAACAAAAACAAAAATTAGCCAGGTGTGGTGGGGTGCACCTGTAGTCCCAGCTACTTGGGAGGCTGTGCTGGGAGGATCCCTTGAACCTGACCATTTTGAATTTTGAGGCTACAGTGAGCTGTGATTGTACCATGACACTCCAGCCTGGGTGACAGATTGAGAGTCTTTTTTTTTTTTTTTTTTTTGAGACAGACACTCACTCTCACCCAGGCTGGAGTGCAGTGGCAGTGGTGTAATCACAGCTCACTGCAGCCTCAACTTCCCGGGCTCAAGCAGTCTTCCCACTTCAGCCTCCTAAGTAGCTGAGACTACAGGCACATGCCAATACACCCAACTAATATTTGGATTTTTTGTTGAGACAAGGTCTCACTATGTTGCCCAGGCTGGTCTTGAACTCCTGGGCTCAAGAGATCCTCCCACTTCGGCCTCCCAAAGTGCTGTGATTACAAGCATGAGCCACCGTGCCCAGTTGACCCAGTCTCCTTAAAACACACACACACACATACACACACACACACACAACACACACTCATAAACTTTTAGAAGGGGGATCCATGCCCTTTACTTCAAGTATTCAAAGTCTGGTAGTTCATTCATTTACCTATTTAACAAATATGTATACAGCACCATGTTGGGGGGCTGGGCAACCAGCTGGGGGCCACAAGGGCTCTGTACGGATGATCATTTAGGGCTGTTGGACTTTCTATGTCCACCGCAGTGGTTCTCAGTGGGGTAGCACTGCTCCTACAGACTTTGGAGCCGGGTCGGGGGCTTTTGGTTGTTACAATGACTGCAGGGCTCTGCTGACATATGGGGGATAGGGGCAGGAATGCCACAGTCCTACAGTCCTACAGTGCTTCAGAAAATTTCTTTTCATGATGGATTGGCCCACAATCCACATGATTTTCATAAAAGAAGGGGAAAGAGTTTATATAATTATCTAAGTCTAGATCTTAAGTATGCATTTCATAAAAAATATATTATTTAGTTTTAAATACACTGAATTATCTAGGAATTTGATTAACCTATAAATCAAGGGAAGGATGAACGTATTTTGTTCAGAACTTTACCAGCCAGGTGCGGTGGCTCACGCCTGTAATCCCAGCACTTTGGGAGGCCAAGGAGGGCAAATAACCTGAGGTCAGGAGTTTGAGACCAGCCTGGCCAACATGGTGAAACCCTGTCTCTAGTAAAAATAAAAAATTAGCTAGGCATGGCGGTGCGCACCCAGCTACTTGGGAGGCTGAGGAAGGAGAATCACTTGAACCCGGGAGGTGGAGGTTGCAGGGGGCCAAAATCATGCCACTGTACTCCAGCATGGGTAAAAAGAGTGAAACTTGATCTCAAAAAAAAAAAAAAGGAAAATAGAAAAAAGAACTTTGCCAAGAGTTTTTTACACCATCTCTAAAAATGATGACTCTTAGAGAAATGACATCCACGATTAATGAGACATCTCTATAACACACCTGTATTGGTCTATATTTACAGTTGTCATATTCTTAGTGATATATAAGAAAAGACTTTTTTGCCCTTATTTCTAGAGTTATATATAAGAGTACTAATATATAACTGAAACTATTCAGCTGAATATTTCTCGAATACAAACTAATTTACAAGCAAAAATGTAACTATTTCATTAGGTCTTCAATATACTGTTCCCATATTGAAATACATGCTACTTTATTAGAAATTATTTTCATGTTGTTTCTCCTTTATATTATAATTAGAGTCTTATGTTGATTTCTTTTTAAATATTGTGTGTGAGTTCTATTATGTGTGAGTTTCCATTTCAGGAAGAGGATGTTACAAAATACATAAAAAGGGATGCTGGGTTTGATAAGGTTGGAAACCACTGCCTTATAGAACTGATTCTAAAACTGGGGTCTGAGGCCCACCCACAGCAGAAACACCTGTGGCATTCATGAAAAATCCAGTTGCCTAGGCTCCAGCCTGTCTCATAATGATGGAACCCACGAATCTTTTTTTTTTTTTTTTTTTTTGAGACGGAGTCTCGCTCTGTCGCCCAGGCTGGAGTGCAGTGGCGCGATCTCGGCTCACTGCAAGCTCCGCCTCCCGGGTTCACGCCACTCTCCTGCCTCAGCCTCCTGAGTAGCTGGGACTACAGGCGCCTGCCACCACGCCCAGCTAATTTTTAAAAATATTTTTAGTAGAGACGGGGTTTCACCGTGTTGGCCAGGATGGTCTCCATCTCCTGACCTCATGATCGGCCCACCTCGGCCTCCCAAAGGAATCTGTTTTTCAAAGCTCCTCAAGTGATGTTGATCCTCATCTAGGTTTGGCACCCACAAGTATAGAGGACACGTGGTGCACCCAGCCCTTCCCTAGCCTAGAGGTGCTCAGAGTCTCAAAGGGGAAGGTAAAATTTTAACGATCATGTCAGGCGCATAACTGTTAAGTGCTAGAAATAAATACCAGTGAAGTGCTATGGGAATTCAAGAAGGGAGCAGCTGGCCTGGAGGAGGTGTCTTGCAAAGGGTGCATTCCAGTGAGGATCTGGAAGACAGGGGGTAAGAGCTTCATCTCTGGAGAGTGTGACTGCAGAAGCCTTTACATACATTATCTCCGTCAAAATTCACAGCTACCGTCTGGGATAAATACCACTCCTATCCAGTCTTTCAGAATAGTGAGGCCTAAAGAAGTGAAGTAATTTCATTCAAGGTTTTAAACTTATGTCCTGCAGTCCCAGATGATAGAACTTAACCACTCAGCTAATACTCAAGCCTTAACCAGAGGGAAAGGGGTAGGGGTGGTATGGAAGAGGTCCCAAGGAGTTTCAAGACATAGAATTTCTATCCAAAGCTTCACTTTCATCTTGCTATTAGCGCTGTCACCAGCATTCAGGAGGACAAGAGGAAATAATCATAATTAAAGGGACTCGGAGCATGTTTCATTCACATATGGGTGGAAAGACTCAAGGATGAGAATAGGCAGTTAGGAGTCACTGACACTAATGAGCCACAAATCATAGAAAAGTAACTTAATTGAGACAACAGTAAAATGAGAGGAGGCTCAGAATTAGGAGCTCTCACACTGCTTTGACAGTTCTACTAACAGCATAAAGCAGTTTCTGCTTAATCAATTCCCACCTAATCAGAGAGCCATCTTAACACAGTGTCTCCCAGGGCAGCAAATTTGCTATTAGTGAGTGACTGCAGCAATCAGGACAGTATCAGTGGGAAGGGGAGGGATGGTAGGAAGAAGAGCAGTTGGCTGGTGCTAAGGGGTTAAGTGATGTTTAATTGGCTGTTAAATTGCAACGTGCTAAGGTTCTGTGTTCTAATGCAGAAAGAGTTAACAATGAATAGAAATAAAGATGAAATCCATCAGATTCTGGTTTTTATTCTGCATCCTAAATGTACATCCAGGTAGTTACAAAACTTACCTTCTGTTTGTTTTGTTTTGAGACAGCATCTTGCTCTGTCACCCAGGCTGGAGTACAGTTGTGTGATCTCAGGTCACTGCAACCTCCACCTCCTGGGTTCAAGCAATTCTCTTGCCTCAGCCTCCAGAGTAGCTGGGACTACAGTTGCGCACCACTACACCTGGTTAATTTTTTAATTTTTAGTAGAGGTGGGGTTTCACCCTGTTGGCCAGGCTGGTCTCGAACTCCTGGCCTCAAGTGATCCACCCACCTCAGCCTCCCAAAGTTCTGGGATTTTAGGCATGGGCCACTGCACCCGTCCACAAAACTCACTTTTATCCCTATAAAGGTAAATATGGAGGCTTTTTACATCCATGTCACAGGCCACATGGCCCCAGCTTTTATTGAAGAGTAAGACCAAAAGACCTCTCTACCCACTTTCTCTTCCCCACCACCCCTTTGCTTTCTCTTGTTGTGACATGTAGGTCGCCAGCAAGCAAGTGCCTCAAATCTCCAAGGCAGAGACTTTTGGCTTTGAAAACATTTGGAGCAGAAACAGGTGGTGTGGTCTGGAGCAAACATGCAAGAGAAGAAAATACCAAAAAGTCAGAGAAGAATCCCTCCACATGGAATTCTCATTTGCATTTTGTGCAGTCAGCGTTTCTCCAGTTTTTCCACATCCTTTCAAAGGTTGGGTTCTCATGTGTTGTGAGTAGGTCAGACTAAGTGGGTTTTTCTTATGGTTTCAGGATGGATAATATTTCATAACCACATGATTGCAGGGCTGAGCTTAGCAGTGTTGTATTTAAGAGTGGATCACATAGCCATCATTCAGTCCACACTTCAAAGACATAAAATATTGCCCCTGAGGATTTAAGAGATGCTGGTGATAGAATATTTCCCTCTCCTAACTAATAAAACTGTGAGGGTCAGTTCCTAATACAATACCAGGGAGCCCACCTGTATACAATAAAAAGTCATTTGTCCTTGGAAGATGGCCTGAGAAACAGCACCACACAGTCCAGGCGGTAAACAAGCCATTGAGTCTCTATATACATCATGGTTAGATTATTCATCCTAAAACACCACTTGGCACACATCGCAACCCCTGATCAAAAGTCTTCGTGGCTCCCCACGGTCACAAGATAAACCCCAAACTCCTTAGCGGGTTTTCAGAGGCCTCCACAAACTGGCACTGTCCATTCTCTCCCATCCAATCTCCCACTGTTGCCCATACAAACCCTCTGCTCCAGCCAAGCTGCTCGCTTCACCGTTCCTGGAAACCCTCTGCAAGGCTTCCTTTTTCTCTCTTCCCTTGCTGACCTCTGCTCCCAAATGAGCCTTTCCTCCTTCTTCCTAGTTTGTCCTACTACAAGGCATTTAAAAACCAGCTCAAATCCCATGTCCTCCATAAAGCCACCTTTCAGAAAGCTTCCTGTCTGGATGTGCTGGCCCTCCTGCACTCCCATGACAGCCATCAGCTGGCACCCTACACAGACTGCCCTGCATTGGGATTAATTTATTTCCATGCATCCCACCCCACCCAGTTGGACCGTGAAGCTCCTGGGTACACTGTCTTGTCCTGGCTTCCAAGAATCTCACCTGTTCACCTCACAGCAGATGCTCTGCAAAGTTTTGTTGTCATCATTTTGAGCCACCGCTACTGTAAGAACTTGATCCTCCCTAGCATTAATGGTTTATGAGGAACTTCTGCCTTTAAACCACCTTACCTCTCTCTTCTGTCCAATCATTGCACTCTCTTTGAGCCCGGTATGTGACAGCCCGGTATGTCACTCTGTCCCTAGTGCTGTCACATACATCTAACGAGTGTTTAACAGAAATATCCTCAGAGGTGATTGCAAGGTCAGAAAATCACCTTAAGTCCCCCAGGACCATGTGCAGTCTACAGACAGGAAATAGGCAACAGGAGAATGAAATTAGCATAAAGTAAAAAGGGGCTGTGGCTCCTCTCCATCCAAGTCAGCAACACCTACCAGAAACAACAAAGAAAGCATCTGGATAAAGCATCGGCAAGCATTGCTGAGGTCGGGAAACTGTGCTCGTAACAAAAGCACAAAGGGTTTGCAAAAGGCAGCTCCCCTTCCCTTCCCAAATTACCAAAAGCTCAACAAGAAAACGAGCGGAGTTTTTGCTCTGAAAACATCTGTTTTCAGTTACCTGTGCCTGAACCACAAACTTAACAGAGAAACACAGAGATCCCGAGTTGACTCCGCGGTCTAAGATCTGTCAGGACAAATTATGTGGAGATGGAGGAGCCAAGTGTGGGATGCTTGAGCAACCGCTGTGCAATAGCCATGGTCTTGATAAGCCTCACGGATGAGATTTTGGTGGACTAGGGATTGTACCACTGAACTTGATTGCTGAAAATGTAAAAGCCACCAAGGGGTATTATTACCCCTTGATAAACCCAGCTACCCACGGTGGTCAATTACTAATGAACAGACTTCTTTCACCAATTAAAGCCACATGTTATCACTCAATTCCCAACATATTTAGTCTTTTTCTTTCAGTACTCCATCTCACTACTGTCTACCTAAACCTGTCCAGCTAAGATTTTGTTTGTCTTTACTTAAAAAACAGTCTTTCTGGGGCCTGGTCAGTGGGGCCCAAAAAATAAAATAAAATAAAAATGGTTTTTAAAATAAATAGTCTTTCACTAGAATGTTCTTTATATGAAAATCTTAAGCTCTACTTTTTTTTTTTTTTTTTTTTTTGAGATACGGTCTCGCTCTGTGAACCTGCCAGAGTCCTGAGTGACCTTCATTTGTTCATTGTCCTTGTGCAGTTCTTCAATGTTCTTTGCAAATGGATTTCACTAAAGTGAGTTCTATTATTTCACTAGGTATAAATGCCTGTCCATCTTTGGAGGGACTTTGGGAGACGATCTTATACCAAATGAACATGTTACATGCCTGTTGATAGGCGGCCTGATGCTTTATTTTCTCTAGAAAAAACAGATATTTCAACATTGTAAATTCCATTAAGGCATCCTGCGCCCCACCTCCTGATCCTCCATCCCCCACCACGCACCACCAACAAGGTTTCCTTTCCCTAACCCCTCAATGGGGCAAAGAGACAATGTCCCAGACCTTTTTGGTAGGTAGTTGTCCAATTCTCTGTCCATTTTCTTCCGGGCAAAATGAGAGTAACTTAGCTTAAATTGAAAAAACATCGTCAGCCCTTGTATAAGGCATAAGTCCCTGAGTAATTTACATCATATTTCCTTTTTGGGCCTGGTAATTTCCAAAATCAGCAATAGGGAGTAAAGTACCTCTTTTGATGAATCTATCAACAGTTGTGTTGGCAAAATGAGGAAGTGATGTTGCTAACTTGCTAACTGTATTCTGGCAGATAATCTAATAGGGTGTAGTTTACTGTATTTCCTCTATTAAAGGAAAACAGGCAAATTTTTTCCTTGGAATTAAACATCTATATATTACCCTAAAATCCTCCCAGAAATTTAAAACTGCCGCTTTCTTGCTGATAACTTTCCCTTATTTACTTCCCAGCAATGGATGAGAAGTTTAAATCTTGTTTAAATCCACAGTGAACTTTTTATATGGTGAGGCTGGTTGGTAGGTATTAATGCAAAATCAGAGTTCTGTCCGAAGCCATGTAAGATGATTCTGGTATAAATATGGTAACTACAGGCCAGGCGCGGTGGCTTACACCTGTAATGCCAGCACTTTGGGAGGCCAAGGCGGGCAGATCACAAGGTCAGGAGATCGAGACCATCCTGGCTAACATGGTGAAACCCCATCTCTACTAAAAATACAAAAAATTAGCCGGGCGTG
>NW_012099132.1:62380-91249 GCF_000951045.1 Mandrillus leucophaeus
ATCACAAGGTCAGGAGATCGAGACCATCCTGGCTAACATGGTGAAACCCCATCTCTACTAAAAATACAAAAAATTAGCCGGGCGTGGTGGTGGGCACCTGTAGCCCCAGCTACTGGGGAGGCTGAGGCAAGAGAATGGCGTGAACCTGGGAGGCGGAGCTTGCAGTGAGCAGAGATTGTGCCACTGCACTCCAGCCTGGGTGACAGAGTGAGACTCCATCTCAAAAAAAAAATATGGTAACTACAATGTCTACTGTGTTTTGCCATTAAGTTTTTTTCTTCTTGGAGACTTTGGAGAAAGATTAAAAGGCTTGGTGGTGTATGTGTGTCTTGAATGCCAGACAGAAGTTTATAGTAACAGGCTGGTGTGAGAGACGATGTGTGTTTAAGTGTTTGAGGATGAGCCTGGCATTTGGATATAAGGTAGTTTAGTTTAGAGAGCTCCAGTTGGGGCTGTTGGCATGCTTTTGATGTGGTGTGATGAGGACCTAGGAGTCTATGGCATATCTGAGGGCAACCTGGGATGCTGAGAGGTGAAACAGAGAAGATGCATGAAGTTGGGGATTTTATTTTAGTTTTTTGAGATGGGGTCTTTCAATACTAGAGTGTTCTTTATACTAAAAACTTTAAGCCTTCCAGGCCAGGTGTGGTGGCTCACACTTGTAATCCCAGCACTTTGGGAGGCCCAGATGAGCAGATCACCTGAGGCCAGGAGTTCAGGACCAGCCTGGCCAACATGGCGAAAACCCATCTCTACTAAAAATACAAAAATTAGCTGGCATAATGACATGCGCCTGTACTCCTGGCTACTCAGGAGGCTGAGGCAGGAAGATCATTTGAATCTGGGAGGTGTACTCTCTACCTAAGTAGGCAGAGTACACTGTTATGAATTAAAAATATATGAGCTTCTGGATTATTACTTGGCCAGTGAACAAGTGGTATTCTGTATCTGTTCAGAAACTTTTATAATTCCTTTAGAAGAGTCTCTGGAAGAGGTTTTAAGAGAAGAAAACACCATAGGAATGCTTTTATACATGTGTATGTTTGTATAAGCTTTAAGCCTCACTTAGATTCTCTCTGACCCACAGGATAGGTTAGTTTCTCTCACCAGGATGTGGAGGCTGTAGAGAGAAGTTGATGTCTCTGAATTTGGTTACCCTTGTCCAGCACAAGACAAGTGACACCATACTGTACTGGTTATATTTTATTATAGTGAAACCTATTAAATTTTTTAAAGCCCATTATGATAAAATCCCCTAGGGACAAACAAAATGGAATGTAATTCATTTTTCAACCAATAAATATTTATTGAGTCCTATAAACCTTCATGCCAGTCTCTGGGCAGAGCCTCCTGGATATATCTTTTAATACCGGCTCTACTGAAATCTCAGTACGAATCTCCATATAAAGCAATTTCCATATAAAGCAATTCCATAAGTTTCTATATAAAGCAATTCAAGTAAAAAATAGTGAAATGCCAGCATGTCTCCTTAATTATGGTAAATATTTAATGTTTCCTTATAAAATAATTATATTCTTAACAGAAACAAAACTGTTGAAAGTGTGACAAACTAAATACCTGGATGACAATAATGTTTAAATATACACTTTAATAATTTAAGGTGATTTTTTTTTTTTTACAGAAGTTTAAGGTGGTAATGAAATCATTGGAATCCCTGTTACCAAAGTGAATTTTAAAAATTACATTTTCCCTCTTGCAATCATGTTTGCAGCATAAAGGAGCAATAAATGGGGTGGGGGAGTAAAGCTTGGGAACTCTTCTATGTTAGGCTCGAGTAGTCTAGGGCAATGTCTGATAAAGGAGGGGTTTGAATTTTGGTATAGAAGGCTTTCCAACACTGCACTATTTTAAAGAAGAGCCCCGTGATATCAGTATTTGGTTATCTAACTAGGCACCAGGCACCAGATATAGAGAGATTGTGTAGAAGAATGAACACTGTTAACTACTCTTTCTTCTCCCCTTTTGCTGGATCTATCCATGGACAGGGTGCTGACCTCTAATTCACTGAAATAAAAGGGACATTGTTCTTGGAAATATTTATGAGGCATATCGCATCTTCTCCACATTATGGATAAGATGGACAGACATCTATACCTAGTGACATTAATAGACAGAACTCACTTTAGTGAAATCCATTTGCAAAGAACATTGAAGAACTGCACAAGGAGATGAAGAAACGAGGGTCACTCCCACCTCTGGCAGGCTAACAGGATTTCTCTGGGTATTCCCTGCATTCCCTATCATCCCTCAGGACATTCATGTTCTATGACCAGTTCCAAGTTGCCTCACCATGAAAATGAAACAATGGAGGCCTTTTCCCAACTCTTAGAAGGAAAAAAAAAACTACATACATGTGACATACGCTCTTTTTCCCATTAATTTCTCCAAACCCTACCACATACCACCACATGGTCAAACAAGAACTCACGGCAACAGATAGTCACACACACACACACACATAATTTGTGTGTTTAAACAAAATTCTAGAAATATGACTCATTAAAATTTTTACATTATTAGAGCAAGGCATGGTGGCTCATGCCTATAATCCTAAAACTTTGGGAGGCCTAGGTGGGTGGATCACTTGAGGCCAGGAGTTCGAGACCAGCCTGGCCAACATGGTGAAACCTGGTCTCTACTAAAAATACAAAAATTAGCCAGGCATGGTGGTGTGTATCTGTAATCCTAGCTACTGGGGAGGCTGAGGAACAACAATTGCTTTAACCCAGGAGGCGGAGGTTGCAGTGGGCCAAGATTGCACCACTGCACTCCAACCTGGGCAACACAGCAAGACTCCATCTCAAACAAAAAAAAAAAGTTAATTTTTGTTTACATTATTCAATGTTAACATATGAAGACCTTCACTACTTACAATAGAAATATATCTTCTGCTTGTTAAGATAACAGAAACAGTGATAGCCCTCTCTCAGATGACAGAAACAGTCATAGCCCAATTTTGTGGCACTCTAAGCAAAGTGCATCTCGAAGGCTCCCTAAAAGATGTTCCCTTTGAGCAAGTTTAAGTATCACCCACTAGTCTCTACTTGAATCCCTCAGCCCACCCACATCACATTCTGCAGGAAGTGATGAAAAGTCAGGCAGTTTAAGTTATGTAAGGCCTGTGGACCCAGTGAGCCAAACTGCAAAATGTCCATCAATGAGCTCCACAACCTCCCCCGCCCCAACCCATTGCAGGAAAGTGTCTGGGGATGGGGCAGCCAAGAGTCAGTCACTGGAACATGTCTGATGCCATAAAATGCTACCCGTGATACCCAGCTCCCACGTTCTTTTCTTCGTGGTTCTGATCAATACACAGTAGCCTGCCTGCGATGGAGCAACTGGAGGAAACAGGTTCCACGTGTGGGAAGCCATGGGTTAAAAAGCAACTTGTCAAACTATGGGAAATATGCTAGTTGATGCTGAAGCCTTAATGCTTGACTCTAATGGGGTAGTAACTCCATTTTCTCATAAACATGCTAAGTAGATTTCTACTTTCTCAAGAAGCTAAATCCTTTTGTGGCTTTATGACTTACTCCTACAACCAAGAGCTTCTTAAGCTATTAACAGTCAAGTGTCACAGCCTTAAAGACTTGCACTGTTCGCTAGTCTCAGGCATGCCCCCAGTCACAAATTCCTGCAAAATAAACCTTCGTTGGACAGATTGCAGAAAAACAAAAAGGAAAGAAAACATAAAACCCCATTATGGTTGACAAAGAAGCTGTACAAAGCTTAAAGAGATCAATAAAATGATATAGGGTCAGATTCTGAAAAAAAAGAACAGATTTCACTATATGGTCACCTCTGGGAACCCTCTGGACAAAATCAGGCCTTCCAGTTTGATTGCTAAGTGCCTGTGGTAGTAATTCAACCATTCCGTCTCTCACACAAAATGCCTGAGCCCCAGAGCTCACTCTGGGTGAGTCCGACAATGGTACCACCCAGTTTATAAAGTAAAGAGACAAGCTGGCCAATTTGGCCCGAGGAAGAAAGCGTTTCCGTGTGACCGTTGCAGCCGGTGGGCCAGGGCAGTCAAGCGCTGCTCCACAAGGGTCCCCTATGACACTATTAAGGTATATTACCCTTTCCAAACATCTTTGCTTCAGTAGATTCCAGTCCCTCTCTGCAATAAAATTGAGCATATTTCTATTTAAATTAACTGTCTCAATTTGAAAGCAATTTGATTTTATTTAATTCAAAGATTTCCCTAAATGCTATCAAAATAGCAACCAAAATTGGCTTTCAAATTCTTTAAGCAGTACCTAAGGACAGAAAGAATTTTTTACCTACTTCTTCTACTTTGATTTTTTTTTCTTTTTAAGAGACGGGGCCTTGCCCTGTCACCCAGGCTGTAGCGCAGTAGCAAGATCATATCTCACTGCAACCTCAACCTCCTAGGCTCAACTGATCCTCCTGCCTCAGCCTCCCCAGTAGCTAGGACTACAAGGATGCCACAATGTCTGGCTAATTTTTAAAAAACAATTTTGTAGAGATGGAGGTCTCGCTATGTTGTCCAGGCTGGTCCTGAACTCCTGGCCTCAAGTGATCCTCTCACCTGGGCCTCCCAAATACCTTAACTTTTTAAATGCTTCTCTTTACTTCTTTCAGGAATATTAACTTAATTTTTTAATGCAATATGCTTTTTTGCTTATGAAACTGTATGAATTGGTTTCTATTCAAACTGTTGAAAAATACGTAACTTTGGTAAGCATGAAAAGAGGCCACAGAATGAAAAATCTCTAAGATCCCTTACAGTTTCAAAATTCCTTTATCCTGCTAGATCCTTTTTAAAAGAATTTATCCAACTGTATAACATTCTGGAAAAGATAAAACTATGGAGAAAGAAAAAGGATCAGTGGTTGCCAGGGGTTAGGGGGTAAGGAGGGATGAATAGGCAGAGCATGGAGGATTTTCAGGGCAGTGAAACTACTCTGTATGGCCCTGTGATGGTGGATACATGTCATTATACATTTGTCAAAACCCACCGAATGTACAACAAGAGTGAACCCTGTCAACTATGGACTTTGGGTGATGATGTGTCAATGCAGGTTCATCGATGGTAACAAATGCACCACTCTAGTGGGGACGTTCACAGTGGGAGAGGCTGGTTGTGGGGACAGGGGGTATATGAAAGTCTCTGTACTTTCTGCTCAATTTTGCTGTGAACATAAAATTGTTCTAAAAATTAAAATGTATCTTTAAAAAAATGTATACCTTCTAGATGTTCTAAATAATATTATGTATCCTCCAACTGATAAAAAAAAAAAATTGGGTAAAAGTAAGAAGGAAGAGATTAATTCTCCTGCAGCCAGAAAAGAAAAGTGTAAGAAAAAGCTGCTGCACTGTAGGAGCTGCCTTGTGACGTCACAGAATACTTGGCAGAGAGGACGTGTGTTTCTGTTTGTTCTACTGATGAGCAAGAGAGGAACCAGCAACACTAGTCATCAGACATCAGCATTCTCTCCAAAGAACCGTTTTTAATGCTTTTGAACACTACACAGAAAAGCCAGACAAATCCATTCAACACACAGACAACCACACATCATTGTGAATTTTATATCTAGATCTTTTACCCTGTTTTTTGTAAAGTAACTGCTGACATATAATACCTATTTTCTATTTAGGATATCAGGGGACTTCTTAGATAATTCGGGAATTAGCAAACCAAAGCAGACATCCGCTGGGCGCGGTAGCTAGTGCCTATAATCCTAGCACTTTGGGAGGCCGAGGCGGGCATATCACTTGAGGTCACGAGTTCAAGACCAGCCTGGCCAACATGGTGAAACCCTGTCCCTCCTAAAAATACAAAAATTAGCCATGTGTGGTGGCACACACCCATAGGCCCAGCTACTCGGGAGGCTGAGGCCAGAGAATCACTTGAACCCGTGAGGCAGAGGGTACAGTGAGCCGAGATCCCATCATTGCACTCCAGCCTGGGCGATAGAGTGAGATTCAGTCTCAAAAAAAAAAAAAAAAAAAAAAGACATCTGATGTACTCCCTCAAGACCAAAAATTGGAGATTTGCCCAAAAACCAGTTATAAAAGGAGGATCTGGGTCTTTAGATATGAGAAATTAGCTTTCAAATACCATGAGATTCTAAGCAAATGTTCAAATCCAGTGAGAAACACCGTTACTTACATCCAGTTATTATTCAATCAGTTGTACAGAGTGTAATATAAGGAGAAGCGCATAGAAACTTCATTCAATATATCTGAGAGGAAGACTTCATGGGTGGTAAATAAAGTTTCAGATACTGGTGAGGATGCAGAGAAAAGGAAACTCCTATACACTGTTGGTGGAATGTAAATTAATATAACCACTATGGAGAACAGTATGGCAATCTCTCAAAAAAAAACAAATATAAACAACTTCTATATGACCTAGCAATCCCACTGTTGGGTATCAGTCCATAGGAAAAGAAACCACCATGTAACAGGCATAGCTGCACATGCAAGTTTATCACAGCACTATTCACAAGAGCGAAGTTATGGAATCTAAATGTCCATCAACGGATGAACGGATAAGAAAATGTGAGATATATATACACACACACACACGTGCGATATATATATACACATATATGCACATGTATGTATACACACACACACAAACACACCATGGAATACTATTCGGCCATTAAAAAGAATGAAATCATGTGTCATTTACAGCTACATGAATAAAACTGTAGGTCATAATGTTAAGTGAAATAAGCCAGGCACAGAAAGACAAATACCACATGTTCTCATTCGTATAAGGGAGCTAAAAAACTTGAAATCATGGACCCGGAGGATAGAACAACAGATACCAGAGACTGAGAAGGATAAGTGGGTGGGAGGAGGATATGAAGAGAGGCTGGTTAATGGGTACTAACATACAGTTTAGATAGAAGAAATAAGTTGTAATATCTGGTAGCAGACTAGGGTAATTACACCTAGCAACAATATTTTGTATATTATATCCTGGTTTGATCATTACACATCCTATGCATGTCTCACTCATATGGACCCCATAAATATGTAAAATATTATGTATTAGTCAAGAAAAAATACAAAAACCTCACAAACACTACTACATAATATTAGTATAACTTAAATTTAAAAGACTGATAATTCCAAGTGTTGACAATGATGTGGAGAAACTAACCCATATGTATTGTTGGGGGAGTGTGAAATCGTACAACCACTTTGAAAAACAGTTTGTCAGTTTCTTATATACATGCACTTATCCAGGTATTATACAAGAGAAACGAAAACTTATGTTTAAAGAAAAGACTTGCACATAATTATTCATAATGGATAAATGTGGGTACAACCCACATTTCCATCAACAGATGAGTGGATGAACAATTATGGTATAGTCAGACACTGGAACGCTACTTAGCAATAAGAAAGATTTTATCTCCTTATACACAAAACATGAATGAATCTCAATATCCTTATGCTCAGCAAAAGAAGCCAGAAACTAAAGAGGACAAACTATATGATACCATTTGTGTGAAATTCAGCTGTAGTAACAGACAGCAGATCAGTATTTGCCTAGGAGGTAAAGTGGGGAAGACAAAGAAGCAGAAGAGAACTCTTTGGGGGTGATAGAATCATTCCATATCTTGATTATGGGGGTAATTACACAGGTAACTTTTGTCAGAACACATCTACATGTCATTAAAATGGATGCAAGCCATTTTATGTAAACTAGCCACAATATGGTCAATTTTTCTTTTTTTTTTTTTTTTTTTTTTTTTTTGAGACAGAGTCTCTATCACCCAGACTGGAGTGCAGTGGTGTGATCTTGGCTCATGGCAACCTCCACCTCCTGGGTTCAAGCGATTCTCCTACCTCAGCCTCCCAAGTAGCTGGGATTACAGGTGCCCGCCACCACGCATGGCTAGTATTTGTATTTTTAGGAGAGACAGGGTTTCACCATGTTGGCCAGGTTGGTCTCGAACTCCTGACCTCAAGTGATCAACCCACCTCAGCCTCCCAATAAAGTCAATTTTTCAAAAAGAAAAAATAAAATGAATAGGCGGGGCACTGTGGCTCATACCTATAATCCCAGGTTGTACTAATTTACATTCCCACCAACAGTGTAAAAGTGTTTCCTTTTCACCACATCCACACCAACATCTATTGTGTTTCAACTTTTTAATTACGGCCATTCTTGCAGGAATAAGGTGGTACCTCATTGTGGTTTTAATTTGCATTTCCCTGATGCTTAGTGATGTTGAGCATTTTTTCATGTTTGTGGGCTGTTTGTATATCTTCTTTTGAGAAATGTCTATTCACTTTTTGATGGGATTATTTTTTTTCTTGCTGATTCACTTGAGTGTCCTGGTGTCAAAGAAAGGACCAGTTGAAAACCAGGAGATTCGAAGTCAGAACTTTAACTCCCTTTGTATCATCCCAGCAATAAGCCATGTTCTCCACAATACGTGGGCTGATTTTAAACAGAAAGAAAGCCTCGTCAACAGATCAAGAAATTCATTCCAAATAAGCATGCTTTACTTTGCATGTATTATTAACAATTTCTCAAATTTTACATTTGTTTTGATACATTGTTAATAATAATTGTAAACGCAATCCAGAAATTTGTTTAACTCCTAGCATCTCAGGATCACATTTTTCTTACAAAGTATCGTAAGATAATGTTTTTTGTTGTTGTTGTTTGTTTGTTTGTTTGAGACGGAGTCTCAGTCCAGCCCAGCCTGGAGTGCAGTGGCGCGATTTCGGCTCACTGCAACCTCTGCAACGTTTTTTTAATGTAGTACATTTGGGCCAGGCACAGCAGCTCACACCTGTAATCCCAACACTTAGGGAGGCCAAGGAGGGAGGATCCCTTGAGGCCAGGAGCTAACCTGGGCAACATAGGGAAACCCTGTCTGCACAAAAAATACAAAGATTTGCCAGGCATGCTGGCGTGCACCTGTAACCCTAGCTACTTAGGAGGCTGATGTGAGAGGATCACTTGAGCCCAGGAGTTCCAGGCTGCCGTAAGCTATAATCACACCACTGAACTCTAGGCTGAGTAACAGAGTGAGACCCTGTTCCAAAAAAATAAATAAGATGCGGCCAGGCACAGTGGCTCATGTCTGTAATCCCAGCACTTTGGGAGGCTGAAGCAGGTGGATCACCTGAGGTCAGCAGTTCAAGACCAGCCTGGTCAACATGGTGAAATCCTATCTCTACTCAAAACACAAACATTAGCTGGGCATGGTGCTGGGCCCCTGTAATCCCAGCTACTTGGGAAGCTGAGGCAGGAGAATCACTTGAATCCAGGAGGCGGAAGTTGCAGTGAGTTGGGATCACGCCATTGCACTCCAGCCTGGGCAATAAAGCGAGACTCCATCTCAAAAAAATAAAGAAAGAAAATGTGTAATATTTGGATAAAAGTGTGGTAATTTGCAGGCATGAGCCACCACACCCAGCCAAATTCTGTATAAGAAAGTGGAATAGAAGTATAAGCTCAAGGAGAAAAAGTAACAACAAAAAATTTCCAAAGCTTGCTCACATATTTTTTTTTAATTATACTTAAGTTCTAGGGTACATGTGCGCAATGTGCAGGTTTGATACATAGGTATACATGTGCCATGTTGGCTTGCTGCACCCATCAACTTGCCATTTACATTAGGTATTTCTCCAAATGCTATCCCTCCCCCACCTCCCCACCCCCCAACAGGCCCCGGTGTATGATGTTCCCTGCCCTATGTCCAAGTGATCTCATTGTTCAATTCCCACCTATGAGGGAGAACATGCAGTGTTTGGTTTTCTGTCCCTGTGATAGTTTGCTGAGAATGATGGTTTCCAGATTAATCCATGTCCCTGCAAAGGACATGAACTCATCCTTTTTTATAGCTGCATAGTATTCCATTGTGCATATGTGCCACATTTTCTTAATCCAGTCTATCATTGATGGACATTTGGGTTGGTTCCAAGTCTTTGCTATTGTGAATAGTGCCGCAATAAACATATGTGTGCATGTGTCTTTATAGTAGCATAATCCTTTGGGTATCTACCCAGTAATGGGATTGCTGGATCAAATGGTATTTCTAGTTCTAGATTCCCTTTTTTTTTTTTTTTTTTTTTGAGACGGAGTCTCGCTCTGTCACCCAGGCTGGAGTGCAGCGGCGCGATCTCGGTTCACGCCATTCTCCTGCCTCAGCCTCCAAGTAGCTGGGACTACAGGTGCCCGCCACACGCCCGGCTAATTTTTTGTATTTTTAGTACAGACGGGGTTTCACTGTGTTAGCCAGGATGGTCTCCATCTCCTGACCTTGTGATCCGCCCGCCTTGGCCTCCCAAAGTGCTGGGATAGTTCTAGATTCTTGAGGGATCGCCACACTGTCTTCCACAATGGTTGAACTAATTTACACTCCCAACAGTGTAAAAACATTCCTATTTCTCCACATCCTCTCCAGCACATGTTGTTTCCTGACTTTTTAATGATCACTATTCTAACTGGCATGAGATGGTATCTCATTGTGGTTTTGATTTGCATTTATCTGGTGACCAGTGATGATGTTGCTCATGTATTTTTCAAGTGAAGGTGGGACACTCAAATCACAATACTGTTTAAATTCCACTCAACACATTTTAAACAATGATATAACGTTTTCATTTTTTAAAAAGTCAACATGTATATTATGCCAGGAATTACATCCTTTGTATCTTTCCAACTTTGTGATGAAAAGCATTAGATGTCAACTCCCCAAGAAATGTGCAAGGGAATACATCACTTATAAAAATCTTTTGGTGGTAGGGGTTGGGGGTAAAAAATGTTCCCACGAGTTACTTGTAAGCATCAGTAAATGGCCAACCTGGCCATCCTCTCGGTCCACCCGGGGTCAGTGATGGAAATCACACTCTGCCTCCTTTGGGCCCTACTTAGCAAGATGCTTTAAACCAAGAGTCCACGTTAACAGTGACTTCCTGTGCAAGTCTTTAAAGAGTTGCCCCAGTTAAAACCTGTCCAAAATCTCCAGGGTACAAAGAATGGTGAGTAAAACATTTCTTCCCATACTGCTTCCTTGACTGGAGAAGTTGTCCCAGATCTGTTCATGTCATGACACACTAAGCCATCAGCCACACATTCTTGACTATGCATATTTAACAAGACACCAAGAAAAAAAATCCACCACACAAAAATTAGCAATATTTTATATAACCAATCCTTTTACTAGGGTTATTTACATAACCAAAAATTAATCACTTCCTGTCCTTCCTCTGTTCATGGTAAAGATCCCAGGAGGAGGAAGAGAAGGTAGATAAAGTAGATAAAAGAAGGGAAGGATGGTGAAGGAAAAAACACAGCAGCGGAGACTCCCACTATATCATTCACTTATTCAGTAGTCACTGCTAATCTACTACTGCTGAGTTAACCAGAGTCTTGGATACTAAAAAGTTGGGGTACAAACATTTTCCCCCAGAAGTGAAGAGCAATTCAGTGGCTTAGCTCCAACCATCCCAAGTCACACACTAACCAAGGGGCTAAAAATGGACTGAAACCAGAAGTGAGAGGCTCAATGAAGAAACTTGCCCCACTCCACGTAAGAAGGAAAACGAAAGGGTTCATTACACACATTTGCATTTAGACGCATCTAAAGATTAGGCAGTGCTGTGGCAAATGTTCCCTTCAGATGGCCAATTTTAAATACGTCTCACAAAATTCTAAAAAAAGAAAATAAAGCATATTAAAGAGGAATTTTGGGGGCGAGGGCATGGGAAAGCCTTAGTATTTCAGAATTATTACCAGTCACAAGTGTTTTCAAATAAGAATGAAGTTCCACGGTCTTCTGTGTGTCACAAAGATCTTTACCCACAGGGGAACGATGAGGCAATATCCTTATGGCCTTGCACACAATGGGCTCCTTCTTCTAGACCAGCTTAGAAGTGGGTGATCCATTCTAATCTGGATAATGTAGATGATACGATACTAGAACCACATGATAATTACCCAGGCGGCAGCCTTCAGCATTCTATCACAGGGTGTTTATACAGCATTTTAGGCTGTATCCTAAATATAACTGTAGAAATGACACGTGATTTTATAACTGCTATTTAAGAACAGGATAGGCAAATGAAATGCACCTTAGACTGAGCCAGAAAAAATAAGAGCTCTACCTCCACTAACAATCAACAAACTAAATAACAGCCACTGGCCTCGGTTTCTCCCTATGAAAAATGGGGACTCTAATGTTCATCTCCTGTCTTCCCCAGACAATTTATATTGTTCAGAAAACGCTGGAGGTCCCAGATAGCTTAGGTACTCAGTCACTGTCCATGTTTTCTAAAGTTGTACACTACATTAATTTCTTTACAAATCTTTTAAACAAGTTTCTTTAGTCTTAATTCTTTCTCTCTGAAGGATAGAGAAAAGGAGGTCAGTCAACACATGTCATCTTTCATATAAAAGTTAGTTTCACTTCTGAGAAAAGTGAACCTTTATATGAAAGATGACGTGCTGACTGACCTCCTTTCTGGCCTCACTAACCAGTTCAAGGTGCCCATCTTCATCCAAGATCAAAAGGAACTCCAGGCCTAGGAGGAGTTTCATAATAACTCAAATGACTCTGGAAGTACAAGAGCAAGAGTCAGATGCTCTTTATAATTCTAATGAAATGAACACTAGAAACCACACACACACACACACACTTTCATTCTCTCTCTCTCTGCACCCCCGCCGCCCCAATACACACACAAACTTATAACCCACACAGAAATTACCAGACTTAGCTTCAGAGAGAACCTTCTAGAATAATGAGCAATATTAGATAAGTAGACAGTTTTAAGATTTATTTTTAATTGTATAATTTTCATTTATAATACTTGACCTTTAAACTGTGTTTGCTTAAAATTAGCCTTCTACAAAATTAAGGCCATTTCCATCCCCATATTAATCTAGAGTCTCTATGTGGGGAATAGAATATATTAAGATTTCTGTTTTGCTCTCAAATATAAGAAATAAGTATCTCTCTTCCCCCATCTTGGCTCTCTGAGTGCATCAAAAGTACATATTAACTGTTTCTGAGTCCACATCTGGAGTTTAAAAATCCTATAGAAAAGGCAAGTGATTTAAAATATAAACATATGGCTTCCTTCTCCACAGTGATTCCTAGAGAGAGGGGAAAAAAAGTTGAGTACAAACAAACTATTGTTTTAAGGAGGATTGTTTTTAATTGAAAGCATACCAAAAAAGCTAACTAAGCTTCTACTTTCTCCTAGAGAAAATAATAAAAGCAAGAATTCTCATCTCGATCTAATTAAATCTAGATCAAAGTGTAACTTAGGTAACACTAGGACTGTAAGAGTGTAGCACTCGATTTCTGAAGAGGATGACCCCAAGTCTGCCCTTGAGTTAGAGCAAGAGGTTGGCAAATTTTTCCTGCAAAAGGCCAGATAGTAAATATTTTCAGCTTTGCTGACCCTATAGTCTTTGCCACAACTACTCAACTCTGCTGTTGTAGCGCCCATAGACAAGATGTAAACAAATAATACAACTATATTTATGGACAAAGAAATTTGAATTTTGTTTAATTTTTATGTGTTGCAAAGTATTATTTTTTGACCCTTTTCAATCACTTAATATAAAAACTATCCTTGGCTCACAGGCCATTTAAAGCAGGCAGCAGACCAGATGTGTACTGTGGACAGTAGTCTGCAACCCCTGGGTTAAAACTATAGAAGACTGGAGCAGCTACAAGAATACACTCTAAAACAATGTCCTCATTTCTTAAAGAAAACTGAGGCCCAAGGAGGTGTAATGACTGGCCAGGATCTCACAGCCAATTCATGGCAGGAATAGATTTAAGAAAAATACCATTCAGCCTCTGGAAGAGCTGGTTGAAAAGGTAAAAGCAAGGCCAGGCATGGTGGCTTGCTCATTCCTATAATCCCAGCACTTTGGGAGGCTGAGGTGGGCAGATCCCTTGAGTCCAGGAGTTCAAGAGCAGACTGGGCAACATGGTGAAACCCTGTCCCTAAAAAACATGAGCCGGGTGGCATGGAGGCACATGCCTGTAGTCCCAGCTACTCAGGAGGCTGAAGTGGGAGGATCACCTGAGCCCAGGAGGTCGAGCTATGATGGCACCACTGCACCAGCCTAGGTGGCAGATTAAGACCCTGTCTCAAAAAAAAAAAAAAAAAAAGAAGAAGAAGAAGAAGAAGAAATAAAAAGAAAAGGTAAAGCAGTAATGAAGAAATGTCCTGCTTTAGTTCAACTCACCAGGACAGGCAGTGGGGTACTTAAAACCAGAGATGTTGCAGGAACCTAGTCACTAGTCATAGAAGCTCCTAATACCTGACTTCCCACTGTATAAAATAATTTGTTATCTGCCTGTCACCTACACTCATTCTGAAGGTCCTATATCAGCCACTAGGACCCTTTGAGGGGCCAAATTACCTGTCAGCCTGATTCTTTTCAGCCTTCTGAGTGATACAGCTCTGGTTTTTTTTTTTTGGTTTTGGTTTTGGTTTTTTTGAGACGGAGTCTCACTCTGTCGCCCAGGCTGGAGTGCAGTGGCGCGATGTCGGCTCACTGCAAGCTTCACCTCCCGGGTTCACACCATTCTCCTGCCTCAGCCTCCCGAATAGCCGGGGCTACAAGTGCCCACCAACACACCAGGCTAATTTTTTTTTGTATTTTTAGTAGAGACGGGGTTTCACCATGTTGGTTGTTTCTTTTGCACTGTAAGTAACAACCTCCACTTTTGTTAGTCCAATCCTAGAACTCCCAAGATATAAGTGTCAATGTGGCTGAACAGCAAGGATCAATGTCAATTATTTCAAAGAGCAGAGGACAGCAGGTGAACAATTAAGCTTCAAGTTCAAGAGCATCTCCAACACTCACCTAAGAAACTAACAGTCAGTCTCCTTCCCACTCCTATTCCTTCTTCCCTCAAAAAAAAAAAAAAAGTTTCTTAATGTTTTTCTCCTGTTTTTCCTTATTGCACCTTTTCTTATACCAATTCTCATTTTCATTTCCTGTGAATCATTTCATTTCCCTTTTTATTTTGCCCTACATCTCAACCAAGAATCAACTCAAATTGAAATGCTTTGTTAGAATTAAGATACATACACATATCCAATGATGTTTAAAGTATCTGCTCATTAAATAGCATTCTGTAGTTTTAAAAGGGAAAAAGTCCCAAATTAAGTAACTTTTTACAATGTATCCTTCATCTAACTTTTTAAGTCACATTTTATCAGAGAAGTTTGTTTTCTACCCTGTTATAAATTCATTCAAGACTTGAAATTTTACACCAGTTTTTTTTAGACATTCTGCTGTGATGATTTTTTATGAAGATTACTCTATCAACTGTTTTGTTTTTACACACTTCCTCAAAAAGACACAGTTTTATACTTCTGTGAAGAGGAAGTGGCATTCTTATAAGTAATTTTCAAAGTTCTTTTTGACAACTTAAATCAAAAATGACTGCAAACTCCTCAGAATCTTTTCAACACAAATTGATCCTCCTAGATCTATCTAAACGTAAGATTCTTCGGTCAAATAAGCTAAGTCAATTGATTTGATGAAACCAAAATGAAACAAAAATGTACTTCCTAAAGCTGTAGGAACCAAAACACTACAATTCAAACCGAAGTATGGAAAATCCACACAAAAATAAAACAAACTCTTTCTACCAATGTTGTTTAAGCTAGAGAGAAAGAAGACTAGTTAAAAGATCATAAATCTAAAACAAAAACTAACTCAAATCATATTTTCATGGAGCTGAAATTGACCTTAAAAAACTGGTCTCTTTAATTGGACAAATGAGGAATCACTCCAAGATTCAGAGACTATTTATTATAGAGTGCCAACCAAGAACCACTTGCTATACAAAGACTTTTCCCACTTGATTATCACAACTTCCCCATAAAGCAATTATTATTTTACCCATCTTACAGTCAAGGAAAGTTGTGTCACAGGAAGAGGGACACAGCTTGTTAGGAGTAGTGCTGTGCACAAAGCCCAGGTCTCCAGACATCAACTTTAGTATTCTAACTATACAACTCACACGAAGCATTTTTGGAAATTGTTCAGTTAGATACCACAATATTTTAAAATATTATACGCAAAATACAGTACCCTGAAACCTTGATAGAAGACTCTTTGCTAAAAAGCAGAGCTACTTAAAAAGATTGTTTCTTCTTGGCTGCTACAAAAAGGAGCATTAGCAACTAAATATTGCAGTCATCTCATGAGTCCCAAGACCTAATTATACTGAGGCTCCAAAGTACCAAACCCTTAGTCACACGGCTTCTAAATTACTCATGATGGTATCATGTACTCAAGTCACAGCTGGCCACTTCTTATGCTTATGGTCTATTCTTAAATCTGGACTCTGTTAAGAAGGATATAGAAAGATTTTCACACTTGTAGAAATAAAGGAAGATATTTCAGCATGCCTGAAGCAATGGCAAAACCACTCAAGGCAACAACAAACACCCACTTCCCGCTGAGGTAAGAAGAGAGGCATGGTAGCCAGGCCCATTAGAATTGACACCTTGTAACTGTTTGCTGCCTTTAAAAACTACACAGTATAATTAAAAACATCCTTTAAAACTCAATGTAAGAAAGTGATTTTTGGCAACTCTAATATCTCAATTCCCTTCCAAATATCTTACACCGGACAAGCCAAATCCAGGTCTTCCTAAAAGCACACAAGATGGGATTCTAAGACCAATGCTCAAATATCTGAATCAAGCTGTGGAGCCACTTAAACTAAGTAATAGACGTGTGGACCACACAACTAGCTCAGAAGCATATTTCCTTGGGCAGCAAAAACAGAAAAATCATGTGCTTTTATGGACAAACAGAAAGGATTCTAAGAACTTTACTGAAGGCATTCTAGCAAGTAAGAGTGGAGGCCTTCCGTGGGGCACAAAGGTGGCAGGAAGAAGTGAAAAGAAAAACAGTTTCTAATAAGAATGTATCACTTAAATAGGTGCCCTAAGAAAATGCTGAAGTAGGTCAAGCATGCTGGCTCATGCCTGTAATCTCAGCACTTTGCAAAGCCGGGCAGATCACTTGATTCCAGGAGTTCGAGACCAGCCTGGGCAACGTGGTGAAACCCCATCTCTACTAAAAATACAAAAATTAGCCAGGTGTAGTGGCATGCACCTGTAGTCCCAGCTACTCAGGAGGCTGAGGTGGGAGACTCAACTGAGCCCCGGAAGTCGAGGCTGCAGTGAGCTATGATCACACCACTATACTCTAGCATGGGTGACAGAGTGAGATCCTGTTTCAAAAAAAAGAGAGAGAGAGAGAGAAAATGCTAGAGTTTCATAGTTTCTAGTTTTGTAAGAGGACTCTCTTTTTAAACATAACCACAATATCATATTCACACTTTAAATTATCAAATATCCAGTCAGTATTCAAATTTCCCCAATTATCTCAAAGAAGTGTGCTTTTTTAAGTTTGTTTAAATCAGAATCCAAATCTATTCACTGCAATTAGTCTGAATGTATCTTAATTGCCTTTTAATTTATGGATTTATATTTTCTCTCCAACATTTTTTTTCCTCTTATAATTGATTTTTCAAAGAAATGAGGTCTTTTTTTTTTTTTCTGTAGGCTTCCCATAGTCTGGATTTTGTAATTTCTTATTTAAAAAATATGTATAAGATTAAAAACAAGTCATCTCTAGTTCCAACAATCCCACTCCTGGGTATCTACCCACAGGAAAAGAAGTCATAAGAAAAAGATACTTGCACACGCATGTTTACAGCAGCACAATTCACAATTGCAAAAATACAGAACCAGCCCAAATGCCCATCAATCAATGAGTGGATAAAGAAAATGTGGTAGATACATACCAGGGAATACTACTCAGCTGTAAAAAGGAATGAAATAATGGCATTTGTAGCAACCTGAATGGAATTGGAGACCATTATTCTAAGTGAAATAACTCAGAAATGGAAAAACAAACATCATATGTTCTCACTCATTAGTAGGAGCTAAGCTATTAGGACAGAAAGGCATAAGAATGATACAATGGGCTTTGGGGAATCGGGGAAATGGTGAGAAAGGAGTGAGGGATAAAAGACTACACATTGGTACAGTTCTTTAGTGATGATGGGTGCACCAAAATCTCAGAAATCACATTAAAGAACTTATTCATGTAACCAAACATCACCTGTTCCCCAAAACCTAAGGAAATAATTTTTTAAAAAGGAAAAAAAAAAGTCATCTTTAAACCTACTACATTATTCGATCAATGGCCTACATCACCAAACCATCTAGGTCCTTTCAATGAAGTCCTTGCTACTCCAAAATACATGTTTGTTCACAAAATACTGCCATGGTACCTCATGCAACATTCTGTTCAAGCCAGGGGTATCATGGACACAGAAGCGCCCATAAGGCAACACCTTACTTTAATGCTTCAATACTTTTTAGAACAAAGTAAATACAAATTAATTTGAAAAGGTCATGTGCAACAAATGGAAACAATGAGTTTTGCTTAGGCACAAATTCATCCATTCAAGTTTTCCAGCAGAGGGCATGTAGTACCTCTCAAAGAACTCAACTGAGAAAAATGTGTTAATATGCAAACACCTCTCCTATCCAGTTTGCAAATTGGATATTTCCTTACCTCCTCTTCCTACCTAACATGAACCCTATGACTCAGTAAATTTAGTCACCAGGTTACCTGAGAGGTACACAACACATCACTCACCTAGGTTCCACCCACATCTGCTGCCTGGATCATTCCTTTCCTTAAGTACCACTTAGACTCCCTCCAGCTCCCTTCTTAATGACTCTGCCCATCTCTGACTCCTGAAGTCCCTAATCAATGCCCTCTAAGCATAGTCTAAACCTGCACTATACCTGGATTGATAACTGTTTAATATGCCACATGAATTCAATAAACGTTAAAGAGGGCCTTTCATGTGCAAGGCATTGAATATCATCTAACTAGACTGCGAGCTCCATGGGGAAAATGGCCTCTTGTGATACTGCACCTATTTCAAGAATCCTAATGTGTGATGGCTAAGAATGTGCACTTTGGGGTTGCCCAGATGTGACTCCCAGAGTCATGCGACCCTCAAAAAAATTACTCGACCTGTCAGTTTTCATTTTTCTTCCTTTTTTCTTTTTTTTTTTTTTTTTTTTTTTGACAGAGTTTCACTCTTGTCGCCCAGGCTGGAATGCAATGGCACAATCTCGGCTCACTGCAATCTCCGCCTCCCAGCTTCAAGCGATTCTCCTGCCTCAGCCTCCCAAGTAGCTGGGATTACAAGCGCCTGCCACCATGCCTGACTAATTTTTGTATTTTTAGTAGAGATGGGGTTTCACCATCTCTAGCCATCTCTCTGGCCAGGCTGGTCTCTAACTCCTGACCTCAGGTGATCCACCTTCCTCAGCCTCCCAAAGGATTACAGGCATGAGTCACCGTGCCAGCCTCATTTTCCTCATCTTTAAAATGAAATGATAGCCATCCTCTCATAAAAATATTAGGATTAAATCATGTAAAGTATGATTCTTGTCTCCTTGTTCCCAATTCTTTCTGTCTGGTTTCTATTTTATTGTGCCTGTTCTTACCTGTCTTTCCCTTTTGTGGAGAAGGGGAGAGCAGAGAGCCCCAGCAGAGCTATGCTGTATCATTGCTATGTAGATGGAGCTCATTAAACACTCCTTGATCACTTGAATACATAAGAGATCCACTCCCACAACATTTAGGGTCAATATTTCCTGTCCCCTAGTGTCACCTTGATACTTCCCCTGAAAAGAAATGGAACTGAGAATTACGTACAATGCTAACCATCCTTACAACCAAAAGCACAGTTTAAAAAGAGGGAAAATATAACCAGAAAATAGGACAATATGTGATCTTTTATCTTTTCATAGGGCAGAAAATTTTCTCTTAATTTTGTTTGAATGGAAATTTGACATCCCAGCGTAAAATGAAAGCTGTTTATAGAAGTGTTTCTCTTTTGTTTGTTTGAGCACTTTATGAGTAAAAAACATTTGAACATGTACATCTACAGACACATATACATATTTATATTCATTCACTTAACAAATATTTATTGAGCATTTACGATGCGCCTTACCCTGTTCTAAGTGCTGAAGATACAGCAGTGAATGAACCAAACTAACAAAATAATCTTTGTCCTGTTATCTATATCTTAACCACACGTAAGTTTGGGGTTTTTAAATGGGGGGAGTAAAATATATGGTATGAGGGATTTGCACGGTGGAGGAAAATAAAGAAAGGCAGATAAGAAATGTGGAGTAGGCATTTTAAACAGTGTGGTCAGAAAGGGACTCACTGAGAAGGTAACATCTGAGGAAAGACCTGAAAGAGGTAAAGGCGAGCCATGCAGATATCTAGGGAGGAGCTGCACAGGGAGCAGGAACAGCAAGGGTCCCCAGGCAGGAGCGCAGCTGGCATGTTCACTAAATAGGAGGAGGCCAGTGGGGCTGGAGCCAAGGAGCCAGGAAGAGATGGACAGCAGACAAGGCTGGACAGGTGAGTGGAGGAGCTCAGTGCAGAAGTCACTCTAATGACCTCAGCTTTCACCTGGGTGAAACTGGAAGTTTTTGAGCAGGAGTGACAAGTTCTGAGTTCCATCACTCTGAGAGCTACATTGAGAGTAGAGTGTAGAGACCAAGGTCAGATGGAGGAAGACCAGTCAGAGGCTGCTGTAATAACCCAAGTGGTGATTTGGCCAGGTGGCAGACACTGAAAAATACAGCCAAAAAGATGACATGGTACTAGCAAATAAGATGTACTAAAACTACATAAAAATTAAAAGTTTAAAAGAATGATTTTAAAAAATATGAATTCTAATATTCTCTTTCCCAAACTCCAACTCAATAAAGCATTGTGTTCATCCTTGGGGTGTACGCCACACCTACTTTTGGAGGCCACTGTTTAACAATAATTGGTTGGTTGATTTGCCCCGGCTGACCTGAACGTCTGCCTGGCTTTCTGTCTTCAGACTTCTCTTAGGCTCACTTTCCTTTTTCCTTATCTTGCCAGTCTTAGAAACCAAAACAAGGCTCCACAGAGACTAACCTTACAGAGGCTGGTGATTACATGTAGGAATTTTCTTCCTTTCTTGAGAAAGTCTATGGTCACCAGGTCAACTGCACCCAACTCTGGGCCAACCCTTGAGAAATAAACTTGTTAGATGTACATGTTATTTGGGTTCAACAAAACAGGATTTTGCCTGGGAGGACCCAGGGTATTTGCTAAAGCAGCACCTCTGAAGAAGGCTAAGGTGGGCCTCAGCTCACAAGAGACAAGCGTGGGCTCTGTAAGGATTGCTCCCTTTAGCCTGTAAGAAGTTCAAGAGGATTCTTCAAGGACCACATTGAGAACAGCCCCAGGGGTTCTGTGTCCCCACAGCCAGGCTCCTGGAGATCCCAGAAGATAACCTTCTTGGGGAAAGGACTCCTCACCCTTAGACAAAAAGGATGTGTTTACCAAACCTGGGAAATTTTAAAGCTGCCACCAACACACTTGGGAGAAAATCAGAAGTTCATAAAAGGCAGATACTTTTTGAAATGAGATTCCACAAGGTGAGAAAAGACTGACATTGAAATATGTGAGGAGCTATCTTAGAATGTTAGAGCTTGGAAGAATTTAGAGAATTTTCTGCCTGTTCCCATTTTGACAAAGAAATGAAGGTCAGGATTTACCCCAAACCATACAACTGTTAAAAGAACCATGAGTAGAATCCACGTCTTCTGATTCCCAATCTGGTGTTATTTTTAAAACAAACTAAAGCAAAACAAAATTTTTAAAATAAAAAAAGCAAAACTTTTAGAGAGGTTAGAATTGTGATTAATTTCCATATCTAGGCTCAAACAGATGTTTCCACAAGTCTCTCTAATTTTACTAAGAGCTCTGAAAGTTCTCTTAGGGGAAAATGGTCTTCTGATATAAAAGATATCCTAGAAAGTTACGCTTGGATGCTTAAGACTCCCCGGGATGGGAGCAAGGGGACTCTAAGCAAACAAAAAGCAAGAAATGCAAACAATTATTGACTTAGTAATCCCTGAAACAGCCCAAAGGTGGACTATATATTTATTTGCTTAGCTTACTTTACAGAATACTAGATAAATTTTAAGTTTTCAAAGGACGAGGCAAGTGAAAAGATCCTTAAAAATTATGAATATCATAATTACAAGCTGGATTCATGAATCATTAACTTCAACCTCTTAGGCTACCAACATATTTACAAACATAAACACTGATAAGGGCAAATACCTGCACTCCCAACCTCTGAAAGCAGCCAGAGCTAAATAATATGTTGGTTAAAAGGTTAAAAAGGAGTAATCTATAAAGTGGGTAATCTTAGGCCAGGCGCAGTGGCTCATGCCTGTAATCCCAGCACTTTGGGAGGCCAAGGCGGGCAGATCACATGAGACCAGGAGTCTGAGACCAGCCTGGCCAACATGGTGAAACCCCATCACTACTAAAAATACAAAAATTAGTCGGGCATAGTGGTGCACGCCTATAATCCCAGCTACATGGGAGTCTGAGGCACAAGAATTGCTTGAACCCTGGGAGACGGTCGGCGGGGGTTGCAATGAGCCCAGATTGCACCACTACACTCCAGTCTGGGCAACAGAGCGAGACTCTGTCTCAAAAAAAATAAAAATACAGAACAAATAAAATGGGTAATCTTAGATTATCTATGAATTGAAATAGGGTGGAGAATAGGAATTAGTCCTAAGTCATTGATATTGGTTAAAATCCTTCTCTGGAACCTGAAGCTGTTTGACTTTGTTACCTGGAAAGCCTTATTAGAGCTCATCTGCAAATACATCCTTCATAGCCACATTTGTAAGAAAGACTATAACACAAACCATGTGAAGAGCGTCGGTCTCCATTACAGGCACCAAGTCACAGAAGGGAGAGGGCAGAGCTGAGGCACCATAAAGGCCTCCAGTCCAACCACTTCATTTTACAAAGAGAAACCTGAAGCCTACAGAGGTTAACATGTCTTCCCAAGAGTTGGCTAATATACAACATATGTCACTTCTCCCTTCCCGTATACCCATAGCAAACACTGGTAATCAATCACGCTTTCTCAGATCCTTGACTGCCAAGAGTCAGAATGTTTCTATCAGATTACACCCGCAACCCCTGGGCAGCTCAGAACTGAGGTGTGAGATAGAAGGTGTTTCCCAACTCTGCACAAAGTCATAAAACAATCTTTGTAATACCCGCACCACTGTAGACTCAAAAGAGAGTGAGTAGTCTGCTAGTCAAACTAGTTTACTGTCACTGTCAAGCCTGTGGTGAGCAAACATGGAATCTATGTGTATATATGATGACCACATATCTAGGTTTACCCAGGACAGTCCTGGCTCACATCTGTTTGTGGCTTCATGTTGAGTAGTATCACCTATGATTCTCAAAAGGATAAAAATGATATAGTCATTCTAGTTCTAAGCAGTTCCTAATCATTCACAAACATTTATAAATGTTGTTTGTTTCACACATGATGCATCAGAAAAAAAAAAAAAAAAAAAAAAAAAACACTTAACCAATCACCAGTTTTATCATACAAAGGGGCTTTCAAATAATACTAAACCCAACTAGTTTTCAAGAGGGACTCAGGGACCACTGTCCAAGCCCATCTTTTTTATATATTGAGCTTCAATATGAAATTTCTTTGGGGGAAAAAAAGGAGTGTCACAGCTTAAACAAGTTTGGAAACCACAGAATTATCAGATCTCTGTAGCTCTGCCTGTTTTTACATTATTTCATGTTATACTTTAGCCTATAAAAATTCACATTATCTTGCAGAAATACAAATCTTTTTAAAGAATCTTTCATTCCTGTTTCTGGTACAATTTGTGCCTTTTTATTTTATATTTACTCTCTGTTTAAAGCAAAAGAGGAAGTAAAAAGTTGAAATCTTAAAAAAAAGAAAGAAAGAAAAGAAAAAGAAAAAAGCTGGTTCCATCAATCCAGAGCTAGAGCTTATGTGCTAGTGCTGGCTAAAGAGCCAATCATATATCTAAGAGAAGAATAAGTTTATTTGGAAAAGTCACTGGTGTAGAGAACACAGATATCAGTTATGTGCACAAGTAATGATATTATCACATGGAAAGTTTAAAAAATTTACCTGACTACCCAGACAGAAGACTAGAAGGAGACATCCCAAAATGTCAAGAATAGTTATCTCTGAGTATAGAGGCTTCAGACGGTTTAAAAAATTTTTTGGTTTTGCTCCTCTAGTTTTCTGATTTTCCTATAATGACTGCGGTTCATTTGTTTTATATATATACACACATATATGAAAAAAGTCACTGAACTACCAACACATCATTCACCGGGGTGGAGAGGTGGAGAGGCTAATGGGAAAAGCCAGATATAAGCCAGGCAGGGGCAGAGGCCTCAAAGCAGCTCCTGACTCTGTACAGAAATGGGTCTGGCCCAAGAGGCAGAAGGAGTTCAGGGAACACTGCTCATCCAATGGCTTCTCTGTAAACAAGAGCAGGCACCCATTAATCCTATGGCTGCACTGCCCTTTCAACTATGAAAAGTATAGCCTTGTGGTCAGAGCTCCACCTGTGCAATCAGACTGCCAGGATAGGACAACGTGCTAGATCACTTACTGGGTGTGTGACCCTAAACAGGTCAATTAGCCTCTCCATTCCTGTTTTCTCATCCATAAAATAGGAATCACGCCACCACCTACCTCCTAGTGTGGCTATGAGGATTAAGACATGACTCACTGCAAAGGCCCAGTATACAATAAGAGCACAATAAATGTATGACATGATTAGGTCTCTGCCATGAAACACCAGCTTCAAGTGCACTCTCAAAACCATGTGATTGGGTCCCGAAACAACCAGAAAAGGCTCTAAATAAAGCCTTTCTTTTCCCTTCTTCTCTGCTGACGACAGGACTACAGCATGGTGTCTGCTTTAAGACCAGTGCTCTAGGGAGTGATGGAAGAACAAGGGCAGCCCAATAAAATGTGTAACACGTCCCAAGGCCCCGCACTATGGGCTAGAAATCCTGCTCCCAAAGTTACACAGGATTTCTAGTCTCTTGCCACTGCCACCACTGCCAGGCACTGCCTTTGGCAAGAAGGTAGGTGACTCAAGTGTGAACTAGGACTTGGCAAGGGAACACCAAAACAGAAGGCCTCCAGGCAGGAAGCTCCAAAAGGGCCACCTGCTGAAACAGTTTGTCTACAGGCAGCCTCCGAGATGAAAGTAGTGCTATCATTAACAAATGCAGGTAAGAATAGTGGACATTTTAAACATGCAACAGAACTTACCATCCTAGCTTCGTAACTCTGAAAATAAATTTTGGGTAGAGACCCAGGCTGAAGATATGACCATACACTTAAAATGACTACAGGGACTTTAACTATATGACATAAAGAACAACCTAAAAAAGTCAATATCAAATCATTTTCAAAAAGACTTCATGGCTATCTTTGAGTCAAAATGCCTTAGATCTTCATGTAATAAAATTTTCTTTCCCAAACTTAAAATTATCTCACTTTACCAAAAATATAAAACTCCTAATGTCCACATACAAGGAAATAATTACATTATTATATTAATGACATAGTTGAGTGTGTTCTATGTTACATAGGGTAACCAGTTCCTCCCAGTTTGCCTGGAATTTTCCCAGTTTTAGCCCCATATGCTGGGACACCAATCTGCACAAACCAGGATGGTTAGTGCCCCCTAAGACTGCAAGAAAAATGATGTGTGTCCGCTGAAGAAGAAAACAGAAGGAACACAGTTACAAAAGTTACAAATGCAGAAGTGCTAAATGCCAAGTTCGTTTGTTTGTAGTGATAGCTCCAGTTCCTTTTTTACAGTGAAAAAAAAAAAAAAAAGACTAAAAATCACACTGGTCTCTCCCTTTTTCTTTTTACTCTTCTAAAAAAAAAAAAAAAAAAGAGTTGGGAAAAAACATTTTCCTTCTCTTGTAAGATTGAGAGGTCACTGCAGGATTGACTGCTGAAATAGTGTCTGCTTCACCTAGCAAGCTCCTGCACCCAGCTTTAGCTGGACAGAAAATGTCATCATCTGTCTCCCCTGACTTTGGCCACATTTAAAGACAAATCCACACAATTTGTGTTTCAGGTTATCGACAGCAAGAGTGTGTCCTCAAACAAAAAATCCAAGAGGCCTAGCAAAAAATCAAGATTCACTTCACAAATAGGGTATTTAACAGATGAGGTGCTGGGCACAGTGGCTCACACCTGTAATCCCAGCACTTTGGGAGGCTGAGGCAGGTGGATTGTTTGAACCCAAGAGTCTGAGACTCTCCTGGGCAACATGGTGAAACCCTGTGTCTACAAGAAATACAAAAATTAGCCAGGTGTGGTGGCTCATGCGCCCATAGTCCCAGCTGCTGGGGAGGCGGAGGTGGGAGGATTGTTTGAGCCTGGCAGGCCAAGGCTGCAGTGAGCCATGATGATACTATTGAGTCAGAGTGAGACCCTGACTCAAAAAAAAAAAAAAAAAAAAAAAAATTGAGGAGGGAGAAATTAAGAAGTGGTTGTTTTACTAGAAGCTGAATGGAGAGCAAGGCACTCCTGCACAAACTCTAAGGCAGGGATTCCAAGCAGGCAGCTCCCTACCCACAATGATGGAGCAAAACTCTTCTAGTAGTGGTCTAAGCAAATGGTTTTAAAAGTTAATCTGTGAGGTTAAGAACTGACTTCTAAGAATTGAGTCTCAAACAGAAAAGGTAAGACTATATAAGGCAAGAAAGACCACACACTTACTTCCTGGACCTAAAGCTACACAGAAACTCACCGTTGCTCACCACCAACTCCACCCAGGCCACTTCCCCACCCCATCTCTTTCTGACTTTGCCCCAAGATAGACTGGCCATTTTCAGAAGTTCTTGAATCTTAAAATGCCTTAGGTTCTTTTTATGTATCTGGAGATATAACCAAATAAAGGTTGTGAGACTCTTCCTTTCTCTCCATACTCATACTGGTTTATTGGGGGAAGAAAGGAAATATACTTGGAAACACTTTTTTTTGAGGCAGAGTCTCACTTTGTCGCCCAGGCTGGAGTGCAGTGGCACCATCTCGGCTCATTGCAAGCTCCACCTCCCGAGTTCATGCCATTCTCCTGCCTCAGCCTCCCGAGTAGCTGGGACTACAGGCATCCGCCACCACGCCTGGCTAATTTTTTGTATTTTTAGTAGAGACGGGGTTTCACCGTGTTAGCCAGCATGGTCTCCATCTCCTGACCTCGTGATCCGCGGGCCTTGGCCTCCCAAAGTGCTGGGATTACAGGCGTGGGCCACCGCGCTCGGCTGGAAACATTTTAGAAGGCAACATCTTTGAAATTCCTGCTCTGATAAGCCCTGAAGAATAACTTCCTTTCTTTCTAAGACCAAGTCACTAGGGTTGATCTTGATCTGGAAGAGATGTGTTCTTGTAACGCTTTCAACACATCCAGTGAGATGATGGAGCTTTCCTATGCCAACTCTAGCATAAAGTACAAGCGCCTGGAAGGCAGGAGACAGGAGCTAGTCCCAGTCCTGCAGGCCTGTAGCTGGCATTCTTTGAGGAAGACTTGCTTCACTTCTCCAGATCTGTTTTGTCATTTAGAGAATGAAGGGTTTGGGCTAGATCATCCTTAGAGTCCTTACAACTCTAAACTTCCATGTGATGTTCTTTCTTATACGTGATAACAACAATACCTATTAGAACCATTCTTTGTACTTTGAAGATCTAGGGATTAACAGACAAGTACAGCAACGTGTACTAGCAAAGATGACAGGCCCAAGACACGCTAAAACTATAAGATTTAAAATAAGCAAATGTCTAACAGTTGGCAAAGTATGTGACCAAAAGGTGAAGGAAATTCTGATATCAACTTACACTTTTAAATGCTCTGGAACCAGTGAGAACAAATACATTCATCACAAGTACCAGCTGCTCTTCCTACTAAATTTAACAATAACGTGAACTTTAACTCAGTGATTTCCCCATCACCAAACCCGCCAAACACCTGTAAATATTTAGGGGAAACAAGCTAAAAAAAAAAAAAAATGGAATCTACAAGGCGGGAGAACAAATCATTGCAAATCATTGTGGTGACGGACTGCATTTCAGCTGCAAGATGTTCTGACTGGATACTAACTGGAGAACGCAAGGCAGCAGATGCAACCCATGGATAAGTCTGAGGTATTTAATACCAAGGGCTGGCACGTCTGACCCTGTGGTCAAAGTCAAGATTGCCTCTCTACCTACCAGGACCCCAAAACAAAGTTCCTTTCACTACCGATGAATAAACGGGGGTGGGGGTGGGGGTGGCAAGCCGTTTCCTTTTTTCGTGAAAAGAGCTGCAAAGAGTTTTGTCATGCAACTTGGTTTGGTAACTGTTAGTGTCAATGTAAGAGCAACAGAGTCCGCGAAGGTGGCTGTTACCATTCCACACAGACCTGCGGCAAGGACTGTCAATCCGATTCAGCAAATAACCCCACCTCTCCAAGCCAGGACTCCAGAGCTGCCCTGTGTGGTATCTCAGCAAGGAAAGCCAACAAAGCTGGTGGACACAGGCAGACCGTAGCCCACCGCCTGTGAGTGGAGACTCCCAGCCGACTTGACCTCCTCCTCGGAGGGACCGGCCCGATCTGAAAGGGCGGTCTCCAAGGGTCCCCATCCCGCACCACGCACACAGCCTGGGGCAACTAAAGAGGAAGTCGGGATGTCACATCCAACGGATAAAGACAGCCCCGCCACACAAGAGCCGCATTCTGGGCAGGACTCCTGCTAGGCTTGGGAAGGGGTCCCAGTCTGCGATCCTTTCTCCCTCTACGTGCAGCGTCCTCCTCCCGGGGGCGCCCACTCAACGCGGCGCGGTGGGAGTCCCGGGAGCACCCCGAGCCCCCGGCCCCCT
>NW_012099132.1:92169-109856 GCF_000951045.1 Mandrillus leucophaeus
CGATCCCACCTCGCCAGGGACTGCAATTCCGATGCTCTCTTTGTTTAATGCCAGGAGGCAGTGGATTCTTTAGAGGGTGTTTCTCAAACATTTATGGGTGGAGGGAACCGAAACTCTGACCCTTCCACCTTGTTCTCCAGCCATCTTCCAGCTAAACACACACACACACACACACACATACACACGTGCACACACACATACTATTGTTAAATTCGAACACCCTGGGTTTGGTTTTGCTGATGGGGGTGGAGTGGAGTTCCTGGAGAAGCAAAGCAGTCCTAAATCACCAAGTTGATGGGGCTTTTGGGTGTTCCCACCAGTCCTTACTGATTTCTACAAAACCCCAAGTTACCAAGCTCTTCAATAAATAGATGACAGCTGTCAAACACCATGGGCTGCAGACACAACGGTCATATTCGTAAGCATAGTAACTGTTGATAGTTCTGGAATTTGGAGCAAACACTTATTCATTGAACAGCTATGTACTGAGTCCCTACCTTGTTAGGCACTGGCTAGGCACGGGAATAAACAGAGAGCATAAATAAGATAACCTGCTCTCAGAAGATGCCAACATAAACCACATAGTCTCTGCTAATGAATGTAATTACAAACTGAGATAAGGGATCTCAAGGGAAAACATGCTTCTGAAGTGAACCCACAACAAAGGAATCAGACCAGACTGGTGGGTTGAGGGCAGGCTTCCCTGAGAAAGTGACAGGAGTTGAGATCTGGAGGAGGCAGAATGAAGTAAGCAAGTGGAGAGGAAGTGCTCCCAGGCAGCCCCGTGTGCCCCTGGCAGGCCATAGAGCAAACCTGTAGGGCAGCATTGAACAGCTTTGAAGAGCAAACTAGAGCTACAGAATTCTCTGGTCAAGACCAAACATCTACCTCTCCTGTATATTCACAAACCAAATGTCCAGTCTTCCTCCCTACTCTTAGAACCTCCCCCAAAGGTTGCACGTGAGACAGGAGAGAAAGGAGCATTAATATCCTCACATTTACCGTGCAGCCACTCTGGTTGTCAAAGCAGCTAAATCCCAAATGTACCTTTATTAGTCCTGTGGATTATAATTCAGATCATGCAGACAAGAAGAACCAGGGAACCTTGTTCCTGGCTTCCACTCCTCTATTATCAATGTTGCATGGAAACAAACAAAAAAATTCCTTACAAGGCCTTTCTCAGACATACAACAGATTGTTTATGTTGCATCTATGAGTCAGTTCTTCACTGCTGTTATTTGTATGTCTATTTACTGAACATCCTGCATGGCTTTGTAAGTAAACTGAATAGGACCCTGCATTCTCTACTAAAATAGAGCCATCTTTCAGAAGAGTGATAACATATGACTTAATCTGGAAGATTCACTCAAGATCCAATTTGATTCATCGCAGACATGCCTGCACCTAAGTTCCTGGGGCCAATGTGGGGAGGCAGCAGTTCTCCGCCCAATCAGATCATCATCTTCTTTTTGTAACTAGTATTTTTAACACTCCCCTTACTATCCTGAAAAGTAATTTGTGGATAATATTACCTACCTGTACAAATTTAAAAAAAAAAAAAAAACCCAGCAACAATATATTGTCCTAATTGTACAATAAAGGAAAAATTAAAGGAAAGTAATTTATAATCAATATGTATTTCAGTAGGTAAATGGTACAACACAACTCTCTTTGTCTTCTAACAAAACGAAGCAGTAAGATGCTTCCACCTCTATGGAGAGGCTTTGTGAATGAGAATTACAAATGCAGACAGATGTGAATACATAGTGTTAGCGATTCAAATATCAAGATCGGTGTTGTCATAGGTGACATGACTTTGTGAAAGGTTGAACAACTCGTGGCCAAGTTTCAAATAAAATAGGGAGCAGAGGATTTGGCAAAATTTATTGATATGACTACATTTATCAGAAGGTCTGCTTTTAATGTGTTAGCCAGTACTCTGACAGTGATTCAAACAGTTTGTTTACTTCATTAAATGAGACTCAGACTCAGCGGGGGACTATATTCGGTGAACTTGAGATGCCAGAATGCCGCTGGTATAATGTAGAGAAAGAAATCCAAAGGTTTGTGGAGATGGGAATGTTGGAATAATTTTATCATGTATAATCTGTACAACTAACCCCTACATATTCCTGGAGAGCCAGATGATGACCTTTATACTGAAGCACTGAAAAATACAGGCCGGACACCATGGCTCACGCCTGTAATCCCAGTACTTTGGGAGACTGAGGCAGGTGGATCACCTGAGGTCAGGAGTTCGAGACCAGCCTGGCCAACATGGTGAAACCCTGTCTCTACTAAAAATACAAAAAATTAGCCAGGCGTGGTAGCACGCACCTGTAGTCCCAGCTACTCGGGAGGCTGAGTCAGGAGAATCACTTGAACCCAGGAGGCAGAGGTTGAAGTGAGCCGAGGTCATGCCATTGCATTCCAGCCTGGGCAATAAAGCAAGACTCTGTCAAGCAAGAAGGAAGGAAGAAAGGAAGGAAGGAAGGGAGGGAGGGAGGGAGGGAGGAAAGAAAGAAAGACATTTGAGAGAGAATATCAGAAAAACTCTCTAGTCGCTGGATATGATGGTGGGAGATGCTTTCATTGAGATGGCTCCTTGATTTTTATATTTGTGGGATCCTGCGACAGCAATGGCCAAGAGGCAGCACTTAGCTGGCAGAGACAAGGTGGGCACGTTTACTGTAATGGACAGCAGAGACAAAGTAGCACTTAAAGGTCTTAACCTACAGGTATATCTGCCAGTGCCCTAGGTTGTCCTAGGAATGAAATAGACGGGCAGACTTTGGAAATAGCCGTTGATCTTTACAACAGACAAAACTCTAGGTCTGCCGCCTGAAAGCTCCCTTGAGCCATCAAAATGAAATTATCTTTCATTCAGTTTCCATACCTAAATGAGTTCACAGACACGGAGCTCCTTGATTAAAAGGGAAGCTGGTTCCCTTCAGGAGGGTCTTGCAGCATTGTCATAAATATATACTACAAATCCTCATCCAAGCCTTATCCAAAGGAATCTGATGTCTTTTTCTAGGCTGAGCGAGTACTGGGTAAAAAGGAAATACCCAGACATTTGAGGGATCACTGACACTGCTTCTGAATTAATGCTAATTCCTGAGAATTGCAAACACCACTGGATCCACCAATCGAAATGGGGATCTATGGTAGGTGATAAATGAAATTTTTTAACCAAGTACAAATCAGTGTGGATCCAGTAGCTCTGCACACCCAAACTATAGTTATCTCCTCAACTCTTAATTAGAATAGACATACTCAGTAACTAACAGAATCCCAACATCACTTCTCTGACCCACATAGTAAAGTTTATTATGGTAAGACAGGCCAAATGGAAGCCTCTGGAATTTCCTCTTGATACCAGAATAGAAAACCAACAACAGTGCTCAATCCCTGGAAATATGTAGAAATTACTACCACCAGAAAAGATGTAGAAGATACCAGAATGATAATACTGTCACATCCCCATTTAACTCACCTGTTTGGCCTATGCAAAAGATCTTAGAGAATAACTATGATTTGTTATTAAGTTGTAAACTTAATCAAATGGTAATGTCAGTTGCAGCTGCTATTCTGTATATGCTGTCTTTACTGCAACAAAGCAACACAGCCCTAGGCACCTGGTGTGCACTATTGATGTCGCAAATGCTTTTTATCTATTTCAATTTTCACCAAAAGTTGTTTTCTTGTATATGGCAAGGCCAACAGTACACCTTTACAGTCTTCTGTAGGGGATGTAAACACTCCCACTCGCTGGCATAATCTCATCTGCACAGGTCTTGATCACTACGTTAAAGACATCAAACTGATTGGTCCTGATACACAGGAAGTAACAAATATTTTAGCTGCCTTAACAACACACATGTGAGCCAGAGATTGGGTTATAAACCCCAAGAAAATTCATCACCTTAGTGAAGTTTCTGGAGGTCCAGTGGTCTAGAAAACACCAGGATATTCTCTCCAAGGTAAAAGACAAAAAATTACTTCACCTTTTACCATCTACCACTAAGAAAAGAGACACAATACTTTCTGGGTATCTTTGGATTTTAGAGGCAATACGTACCACATTTGAGTGTGATACTGTGACCCATTTATACAGCAACCCATAAGGCTGGAATTTTTTATTAGGAGTAAGGGGAGAAGAAATATCTGTAGCAGGATTTGATGACCCAGAGGAATCCAATGATACTTAAAGTGTCTGTGGCAAATAAGGATGCTATATAGAGCCTCTGGTGAACCTTGATTAGATCTACAATTCCTTAGTTGTAAAGCAAGCCATGCCCTCTTCTGCAGATAACAATTTTCTATTTGAGGAATGGTCTCTAGCTTGCTAAGTGAATTTGAATGACTGGCCATGAGACAATCAAGTGACTGCAAGCTCAGCTGCTCATTATGAACTGAGTGTTATCTGATCCACCAATCCATAAGACTGGACATACACAAGAGTAATTCCTCATCAAATGGAAATGGTTTGTAAGAGACTGAGCTTAAGCAGGTCCAGAAAGCACAAGTTGCCTTAGCCGGTGGCTCAGATTCCTTTGATACTTACTCCTAGTGCCTCCTTATCTTCAACTTTATGGGGAATTTCTTAAGACCAGTTAACTATTTACAGACAGTTCTCCTAAATATACGGGCACAAGCTGGAAGTGGTCTATTCCAGCATCACAATCTCAATAAGGAATGCCCCCTGATGACAGTACTGAAGGGAAATTTTCTCAGTGCAAGAAATTTCCAGCAGTGCACCTAGTCTCTACTTTGTCTGGATTGAGAGAGATGGTCAGAGGTATAGATCTACACTCATTCACAGGCAATTATTGATGGTTTTGCTGAATGGTCAGCAACTTGGAAAGACGAGGTGGTCTGGGAAAGAGGTTTGTGGGTGCACCTTTCAGAATGGGCACAAAGTGTGAGGAATTTGTGTGCCATGTGAATGCTCACCATAGAGCATCTACTCTGAGAAGGCTTTCAGTAATTAGGTGAGTGACACATTCGGTGGAGTGGGCCTCTTTCTCCACCTACTGCAGTGCTTGCTCAAAGTCGCCATGGAGTCAGGAATAAAGACTATCCTTGGGCTTCACATCTTAGGCTTCTCTGCAGTAAGGCTGATATCTGACAACATCAGAAATCACACATTGAGAAGCACCATTTCCAAGGGAGACTAGTCAGCCACGTGGTAGCAAATTGGTTATATTGGAACCCTTCCTTTATGGAGGGAACAGTTACTTGTCTTCACTAAAGTAGACACATATTGTGGATATCAATTTGTTTTCTTTTGCTTGCTTGCTTGCTTGCTTTTTTTTTTTTTTTTTTTTGAGGTAGGGTCTTGCTCTGTTGCCCAGGCTGGAGTGCAGTGGTATGATCTCAGCTCACTGTAATCTCTGCCTCCCAGGTTCAAGCGATTCTGTTGCCTCAGCATTCTGCATAGCTGGGATCACAGGAGTGCGCCAACACGCCCAGCTAATTTTTGTACTTTTAGTACAGACAGCGTTTCATCATGTTGACCAGGCTGGTCTCAAACCCCTGGCCTCAAGTGATCCACCCACCTCAGCCTCCCAAAGTGCTGGGATTATAGGTGTGAGCCTCCATGCCCGGCTGATGTGGATTTGTGCCCAGCGAGTGTTTCTTTTCTTTTTGGAGATGGAGTCTTGCTCTGTTGCCCAGGTTGGAGTGCAGTGGCATGATCTCGGTTCACTGCAACCTCCACCTCCTGGGTTCAAGTGATTCTCCTGCCTCAGCCTCCAAAGTAGCTGGGACTACAGGCATGCGCCACCACGTCTGGCTAATTTTTGCATTTTTAGTAAAGACGGGGTTTCACCATGTTGGCCAGGCTGGTCTTGGAACTCCTGACCTTAGGTAATCTGCCTGCCTCGGCCTCCCAAAGTGCTGGAATTCCAGGCATAAGCCACTACGCCTGGCCCAGAGAGTGTTTCTGACAGAACTACCATCCATGACTTATGTTGTATCTTATTCACCGTTATATAGTCTACACAATATTACTTCTTTCTGAGGAACTCATGGCAAAAGAAATGCAGCAATGGACTCATGCAAATTGAATTCTCCAGTCTTATCTATACCTCAGCTGCCAGAAGCAGCTGACCTGGAAGGATGATGGAGTTCTACTGAAGACTGAGTTCCGGCACCAGTTGGGAAATAGCACACTAAAATAGTGAAGTTACCTCTCGGAGGATACAGAAAATGCTTTGAGTCAGGAGTCAGTACATAGTACTGCTTCCCCCAAAATACAAGGTCCAAGAATCAAGGGTGGGGCTGGGAGGGAGAAGGGAGTGGTGGTTGTAGTAGAAGTGGTTCTTCTCATCATTACCCCCAATAATCCGCTCATCCAGTGTTTGCTTCCAGTGCCTGTAACTTTGAGCTCTGCTGGTTTGGGGGTGTTACTTCCCAAGAGAGGGTTCCCACCAGGGATCACAATTATGGTTTCATTGAATTGGAAGCTAAGACTGGGATGTGTCCACTTTCGGTTCCACATGCTATGGAAACAACAGGCAAAGCCGGAGTTACTCTCTGGGTGGGGTTACTGATTCCCATTAACAAGAGGAAACTGGTTTGCTACAACACAGTGGGAACAGGGAGGACGACGGGGACAGGAAGGACAATGTTCTGGATTTTCTGTGGTACCTCTTAGCACTTCCATATCCTATAGTAAAAGTTGATGGAAGCTACTATAATTTTTTAAAAGGATTAAAAAATGGATTCAGACCCTTCAGGAATGAAGACATGAAGAGAAGAAAAGGGCCCCTCTTCCAAACTTTGAATTCTAATAACTAACCTTTTCCCATTGTCCCCAGCCCTACTGGTGATAGCTGCTTCTTAAAGGTACTGTATCTGTGCTCCCTTTTTGCTTTTTCAGTCCTCTAACACCTATTTAAACAATTCCCCCTATTAAATGGGACTATTTAAACAATTCTCCATATTAACCCTTTTTTTGTTTAGAAACAAAAGTATAGCTGCCTGGGCGCGGTGGCTCGTAGTTGTAATCCCAGCACTTTGGGAGGCCGAAGAGGGCGGATCACCTGAGGTCAGGAGTTCAAGACCTGCCTGGCTAACATGGTGAAACCCTGTACCTACCAAAAATACAAAAAAAAAAAAAAAAATTAGCTGAGTATGGTGGTGTGCGCCTGTAATCCCAGCTACTAGGGAAGCTGAGGCAGGAGAATCGCTTGAACCCAGGAGGTGGAGGTTGCGGTGAGCTGAAATCGCACCGTTGCACTCCGGCCCGGGCAACAAGAGCGAAACTCTGTCTCAACAACAACAACAAAAAGTATCGCTCACTGCCTGCACTCATTTAATATTTTACATAAACACGCTCTTTGAGGTTGAAGCAAATCTGATTTTCAATGTGAAAATAAAATCTAAAAACTGTTCTTGGAGTTATTGCTAAATAGAACTAACATCAAAATCATCTATTTCAGAAAAATCGGATATCATCAAGTGACTCTTCAGCCAACAACTGTTCGAGAACGCTGTTAACATCATGTGTAGGAATGCTACATTTTCTAGAATTTGACATTTTCAGTGATCGAGAATTACTATATTTTGTAAATGGAAACGCCACTACTAGAAACCGAACGCTATAAATAGAATGACGTCTTTTGTTTGCAAGGTCGATATGTTAGAGCAATGCAAAAATAATAAAAGTGAGATATTTCATGGCAAAGTTATCTCAGGGTAAATACCGCATCCACAAAGTGCTGCTGACACATATTCTCGGGGCAAACAAGAAAATGTTATTTCTGTTAAAATAATGTAGGTTGGGCCGGGCACAGTGCTCACACTTGTAATCCCAGCACTTTGGGCAGCTGAAGCCGGCGGATCACTTGAGGTCAAGAGTTCGAGACCAGCCTGACCAACATGGTGAAACCCTGTCTCTACTGAAAATACAAAAATTAGCTGGATGTGGTGGCGGGTACCTGTAATCCCAGCTACTCAGGAGGCTGAGGCAGGAGAATCGTTTGAACCCGGGAGGTGGAGGTTGCAGGGTGCAGAGATCATGACACTGCACTCCAGCCTGGGTGACAGAGCAAGACTCCATCTCAAAAAATAATAGTAATGTAGTTTGTTTTCCCAACTAGATCCTGACTGACACCACAACATAGTTACATTCCTAGAATGAAAAAATCTAAACTAAAACATCGTGTTTATATTTAAAATGGGTTAAGTTCCAGGCTAAGATAATTGCAAACAGATTTTTACCTACATGAATATCCAGTGGGACATTTGAAAGACCACATTCCAGGACACCTACCATCTTTAATTTCTAATCAATAGATGCTTGAGCATTCCACTCTTTGTGACAACCAGATATGCTGTCTCAAATTTCAAAAATATTCCCTAAAGAGCAAGGCTGAGACCCACTGTACTATAGTGACCATAGCTACTCTACTAAATCTACCCAGTATACCATATCACATTTCGCTATGGTTGTTTTATTTACTTGATATATGCTTTTTTAAATTTTGTAAATATAAATGTACACATAAATGTATGTGTTTATCTGTATATCTGTGTTTGTATTTTATATGTTTATATAAAACATATGTATTAGTCCATTTTCATGCTGCTATAAAGGACTGCCCGAGACTGGGTAATTTATAAAGAAAAGAGGTTTAATTGACTCACAGGTCCACATGGCTGGGGAGGCCTCACAATCATGGCAGAAGACAAAAGAGGAGCAAAGTCATGTCTTACATGGTGGCAGGGAATAGAGCTTGTGTAGGGGAACTCCCCTTTATAAAACCATCAGATCTCATGAGACTTATTCACTATCATGAGAACCGCATGGGAAAGACCCACCCCCATGACTGAATTACCTCCCACCAGGTCCCTCCCACGATAAGAGGGAATTATAAGAGCTACAATTTAAGATGAGATTTGGGTGGGGACACAGTCAAACCATATCAACATATAAACTTATGAATACACAGTATTTCACTGTCGCGGATGCTGTAGTGTGCCACCCAGTTCCCACATTCAGGACCAAAGCCTTTATGCCCCCAGCTGCAGGGAGTGTTGCCTGCTGATAGCTTGAAGCTGATTCTTCCTTCAGGAATTACCCCTGTCTCTTATACACATCTCCTCAGTCAAAAGCAACCATCTCACCTCATTACAAGCCCTCCCTTGGAACTATTCATATCCCATGAATGTGAGGATACAAAGGCCCAGCCCCTTTTGCCTCAACTAAGGACATCTCCGAAAGCACATCTTAGCTCCAATATTCCCTCTGGGATCTGCTGGGGCCTGTGCTGCAAATGCATCACAGATCAACTTCTTCTACCCAGTCCTGCTCCTCTCATCCCCACCAGGGTTGTGCCTGAAAACATGCCCCAGTAAATAACCTGCACGCAATTCTCCATCTCAGAGACCGTTGCCTGGAGAACCCAACCCAATATAATTATATATTTTGGCTTCACACTGGTGGCTTAGATAGTTCATCCCTGTTTGTAAATAAATCAGAACCATCTCCCTGACCTGGGTGCAAACCACAAGCAGAGGCAGATAATGATGATTACTGCATGAGGTTAAATCTTGATGCACGGAGACTTTTCTGTTTTGAAACTATTGTGCCCCTTGACTGAATGACTAAGTTACAGAAGATCCACAGATGTCTTAGGGGTATCAAATGACCTTCACAAAACAAAACCAAGGGCCTATCAATCTAGGCTAAGGAAATTAGAACATTTCCTCAATGTAATTTTTATTAATGTGTATCTGTAAACACTATTTATTTCTGCACCTACAGTGGTGCCTGGATTCTAAACAGTCATGGAGTTTAAGTTTGTAACATTGGTTTAATGACAACTTTTTAGAGAGCAGAAGAGGAAATTTTTCACTCCATGGAATGTCCCAGATTCTATGAGTCAGCACATGTAAAGCACACATAAGGGAACCCGGTACAAAGTAAGTGCAAGATGAATGTTAGCTGTTACATCTGTGATATTAAAATGTGAAAAGATGACACCTTAGAATTGAAGAAATACGGTTTTTTTAAATCAATATTATAAAGTTACTTTTAGTGTTGATTTGTTGAAATTTATGATCTTTATCCCAGGGAATGCCTTCCTTGGCTCTCGATCTTTATTTTCCTTGACCTGCTAACAAACTTATAATCAGTATCATTCGATTAAGTATTTAATTGTTTTATTTCATCTATTGTTCATCTATTCTCTTTGTTTTATGGGTGTTGGCCTTCCATAATTTCATATGCTTTGTTTTTTATATGTGTTGTTTCCCTCATTATAAACTTCTAATGGGTACTAGACATGCCTTACACTTCTCTGCATAAATTCGATAAATAATGACAAACTGTTTGATTTTAAAAGCATGCAATTGAAGGCAATACTAGCTGGCACTTCTACTCAATATATACTAAGTTTTTCTGTGAATGCCTACTTGTAATCTCACCTCCTACAAAAAGTGTAAAAACCAACAACACACAAAAAAATGTTGAGAAATAGAACAAGTAGAAAGAGTAAGTTAGCCAGGCACGGTGGCTCACACTTATAATCCCAGCATTTTGGGAGGCTGAGGCGGGAGGATCGCTTGAGCTCAGGAACTTGAGACCAGACTGGGCAACATGGTAAGACCCCATCTTTACCAAAAATACAAAAATTAGCAGGGCTTGGCGCAGTCCCAGCTACTTGGGAGGCTGAGGTGGGAGGATGGTTTGAGCCCAATAGGTGGAGGCTGCAGTGAACTATATCATGCCACTGCACTCCAGCATGGGCAACAGAACCAGACCCTGCCTTAAAAAAGAAAAAAAAAAAAGAAGTAAGTTATTACGATGATTTAGAAATGAAGTATTAATAAGTTTTTCCTGTGAGACATTGCTCAAATGATTATTTTGTTTGTTTTGCATTAAAACTTCTGCCTTTTACTGTGGTTTTAAAAATGTTATTCCGTTTATTTTTAACTTCTTCAGATAGTTGTCCTGGAAAAAATAAAACAATGGAAGGTGAGAAAGTAAGATTCACCATAGAATACAGAGGGATAACGGGGGGAGGAAAGAAGAGAAGCTGCAAATAAATGTAGATAAAAGCACCAAGCTCCTTTAAAAGAGAAAAAACCCTGACTGGGCGTTTTAGCATGCAATTATGGTCTTTAAACTTCACTAGGACACTGCAGAGTCTCAGCAAGCATTCTCAACCTTCCTGCAGAAAAATGATAGCCCAAATTCACATTTTATTTTATTTTATTTTATTTTACTTTATTTTTGAGACGAAGTCTCACTCTTGTCACCCAGGCTGGAATGCAGTGGTACAGTCTCAGCTCACTGCAACCTCCACCTCCTGGGTTCAAGTGATTCTCCTGTCTCAGCTTCCCAAGTAGCTGGGATTACAGGTGTTCACCACCACGCCCAGCTAATTTTTGTATTTTTGGTAGAGACAGAGTTTCACCATGTTGGCCAGGCTGGTCTCAAACTCCTGTCCTCAAGTGATCTGCCCACCTCGGCCTCCCAAAGTGCTTGGATGACAGGCATGACCCACCTCAGCAGGCCCAAATTCACAAAATTTAAATGCCCCTCTTTCTTCTCCTTCACAGCCAAACTTCTCAAAATAAACGTCTCCTTTTTTTCTGATCTCCACTTCCTTACCTCCTCCACCACTCCACAGGGTGCCCCGAGCCTACTGTCCTGAAACCACAGTGACTCTGATCAGTTCCACACAGGTCCATGCTGATGACATTCTGTCTTAGATCCTCCATGTTTCTCCTGATCTCCAGTCCCACCCAGCTGCCTGCTTCTCTCTTGGATGTCTCAAAATCACCTCATACTCAGCCTGTCCAAAACAAAAATTAATAATCTTCCTCCTCCACTGTTCCCCCACTCTCAGTAAATGACACCACCCTGGACCCAGGGTTGATCTAAGAACAAATGCTGGAGCTCACACTTGGTTCCTCTGTTTCCCGCTCACCTCTCACGTCCTGCCAGTCACCGAGTCTTGTGAATCCATGTTCTTCAGATCTCTTAAATCTGTCCCTAACTCTGATCTTCCTGGACCTCGCTCCAGGCCACTCTCAATGTTTATCTACTGATTGGAAGGCTGATAAGCATTGGTTTCCCTGGATCTATTCTCCACAGTATAGGCAGAACAACCTTCTGAAAGGCAAGCCTGATCATGCCACAACCCCTCCAATGGCTTTCCATTGCCTTCAGCCTGTTTACAAACACCTCAGTATGTATGATGTTCAGAGTCCTCACACTCCCCACCCATCATTCTTCTTGCAGAGAAGCCACATTGCTCAACTCTGGAGGATGCCATTCCCAGCCTAGTCTGTGAATGAATGTTGACTGCTGGAGTAGTGCAGTGCACAGCTTGTGTGACTAAACAGGGCAACCTTGCCTCCTTGTCACACTTTATACACTGTGCTGAAAGCAGCTCCCCTGATGTATATTTCTTCTTCCTCTGAGCCTTTGCATATTGCTGTTTCCTGTTTATAGTTTCACTCCCCTCAATATCATTTTCATCTGGTTCATCTTCTTGTCCTTCAGATCTCAGTTTAGATATCACTAACCCCATGAATTTTCCTTTACTCACTTCACCTCCCAAGTTTGGATTAGGAGTATCCCTAAGGTTTATGTTTAGTGCCCTCTGCTTAACCCCTATTATTGTATTTATCCCTTGATCCTATAATTGCCTGATTACTTTTCTGTCTCCTCTTTTAGGGGCATGGACTGTGTTTAATCCACCTTGATGTTTCTAGCTCATTGTGTAGGATCTGGCACATAGTAGATACAGAGCAAATACTTTTGAGTGAATGTAACTTTGAGTAAATAATTTAATCTCCCCAAACCTTAGTTTATTACTAGTCAAATGAGGCTAAGGATGCCTGTCCTCAATACCATGGAGAATCATATAACAAAATGTATATGAAAATGCTTTGAAAAGTGGAAAGAAATACATAAATGAGAGAGGAGAGTGAACAGTCGGTATGGCATTATGATAATAAGAAAGTGACAAGGAATGAGATGATTTTCTGGAGAGACAAGCAAGAGAGACACGTTTCCACCCCATCATGTGTAAGACCTGATGTCTGTGCTGCTGAAGTGAGTGCGAATCCTGCATCTTATTTCTGAACTAGGATGAGAAGCCAGAATGTTTCAAAAGGTGGAAAATGAGGAATGTAGTAATCAAGCCACAATTTCAGCTTATTCATTGGTCACACAACCAGTGCTGTATATTAATTTATATATCATATACATAATATGTATCAATTTTGTCATACATATTAAGATATATATGTTATTAAGATCAAGTTTCTGATATGTGTTCATTTTTTAATTAATTAATTTTTGTAAAAAAAAATCAAGTTGCTGAAAATGGTGAACGAGGGGCTCAGAGAGTCAAAGAAGAAACACAGCTCTTCTTCCTTGGACGTCAATTGTATTTAATGATTCAGGGAATTAAGTCACTTGGTAGGTAACTTGAAGCAGTATTTTCATATTTACATAAGCAAACAGATATAGTATGGCATGGAGTGTAACATTTGCATACATCTTTTAAATCAACCAGAGACTCTACACATTTTGTGTTTGCACTGGACCTCTCCGCACTATCTCTCTCCAATCCACCCCCTACCAAACCTTCACACTCCCAAGCTCTAGGAGTAGGTCTTTATTCACTTATGCTCTTTGAGGGCCTAGGAAAAGTTTAATAAGTGCTACTTTTAGAAGTTTGATGACCTTCTATGCTGCTGAAATGAAATAAAAACAGAAACCTGGCTCAGGAACCCTCACAAATGTGGCTGGTACATTTATATCAGGGGCCAGGTTTATAGTTGATTATTAATTTGTGGGTCTATTTTTTGTTCCTAGCTTGCTCATTAAACTATTGAACAATTTTGTAAATATTGGTCACTGGTCCCCAGAAGAATCAAAAATTTCTAAATATAGAGGAATTAGTGCTAACTGTCCATAAGAAAATAATTCCTTTTGTTTTGTTTTGTTTTGTTTTTTTGAGACAGGGTCTCGCTCTGTCACCCAGGCTGGAGTGCAGTGGTGCAATCTCAGCTCACTGCAACCTCCACCTCCCATATTCAAGCGATTCTCCTGACTCAGCCTCCCAAGTAGCTGAGACTACAGGAGCCCGCCATCAAGCCTGGCCATCAAGTCTAATTTTTGTATTTTTTTGTAGAGATGGGGTTTCACCATGTTGGCCAGGCTGGTCTTAACCTCCTGACCTCAAGTGATCCACCCACCTTGGCTTCCCAAAGTGCTGGGATTACAGGTATGAGCCACCCCACCTGGCCAGAAAAGAATTCTAAATTCAAAATCCCTTGCTGTTAGGACACAGTGGCATCATAATCTTTGTATATAACAGTCAACACATTATACCTAAAGGAAGGAGAGAAGGGAACTAACATTTATTGAGTCTCTACTATATGCCATCCACAGTGCTAGGTGCTGTAAATTCCTCACCACCTCTCCCTCACCCCCCCAGACACAGTTAATCCTTTGTACAACGTCTATACCTGATATAAGCACTTCGATTGGACTTTCCACTTTAAACAACAATGAGTTGTCTGTTTCCCACTCTAGTGTAGACTCTTGAAGGGCAAGGCTAATTTTAAATTCATCTTTTTATCCCAAACATACCCATACCTGATCACATAATACACCTTCAGTTAAAATTTTTATTAACTAAACAAAAGTTACCTCCTCCAATGTACAGGACATTGTGAAGAAGCTAGTGCCTTCTTCATTCTCCAAAAGTCAACTGCTCATTCTAAATCATCTTATATAGCTCTGTCCATTAAGGAAATGTAGAATATAGCATTATGTCAGGTTTTTGCTATGTTTTCAGGTCTTGGAATATTTCCAAGTATCTCTCCTGACCCCTAGCCAAAAAAAAAAAAAAAAAAAAAATCATAGAATAACTCTATAACATACACTGCCATTGTTTGAATGTGTCTCCTTCAAACTTCATGTTGAAACTTAATTTCCATTGTAGCGGTATTAAGAGGCGGGGCTTTGTAGGAAGTGAGTAAGTTGTGCAGGCTCTACCCTCATGAATGGATTGGTGCCTTGTAAAAGAGCTGGAAGGAACTAGTTTAGGCCTTTTCTTGCCCTTCAGCCTTCTGCCATGTGAGGACACAGTATCGCCCCTTCTGCCATGTGAGGATGCAACAAGAAGGCCCTCACCAAACATCAAATGCCTGCATCTTGCCCTTGGACTCCCCAGCTTCCAGAACTGCGAGAAATCAATTTCTATTGTTTACACATTACCCAGTCTCCAGTATTCTGTCCTAGCAACGCAAACAGACTAAAATATGTACCATACACACTTTTCGTTATCTTTACAAAGCACCTTTTTCAATAATATATTAGGTAATCTGTGAAATAATTTTTTTTTTTTTTGAGACCAAGTCTCTCTCTCTTGCCCAGGCTGGAGTACAATGGTGTGATCTCAGCTCACTGCAACCTCTGCCTCCTGGGTTCAAGCAATTCTCCTGTCTCAGCCTCCCGAGTAGCTGAGACTACAGGTGTGCGTCACCACGCTCGGCTAATTTTTGTATTTTTAGTAGAGACAGGGTTTCACCATATTGATCAGGCTGGTCTCGAACTCCTGACCTTAGGTGATCCACCCGCTTCGGCCTCTCAAAGTCCTGGGATTACAGACATGAGCCACTGCGCTTGGCCAAAATAAGTCTCTAAAGTAAATTATTAAGTGTAAATGTCCCCAGTTTCAGTGGCTTTAACCAATGACAGACAACAAGACCGAAATCACACTGCTTATAGAGGATTAAATATCCTCTGATTCTGAAATACCAAGTCTGAATTTCTGAGTCTGTAATCACAAGATGGCTTTTCTTCCTCCCCAAATTTAATGTAATCAAAACATGGAAATTTCTTCCTCTCATCACTGCACTTTAGAGTGTATAAGAAATGTGCACTGTATACATACACAGACACACACATGAGCATAGAAGAGGAAAAATAATTAGAAAGTAGGAGACTAGTCAACACTCTGATTTAGAACCAGCTCAAATTTATGATTTCAAAAGTTTTGAACCTAATCCAGCTCCTCTGAAATTCAAAGTTACCTGACATTTGGTATATTGTGACTTCCTGTTTTTGTAAAAGAACATTTTCAAAAATGGTTCAACAAGCTCTTTGGACAGTCTCTAACTCCTGTAATGCAAGATTTGGAACATTTGGTGGTAAGTGAGTAAGGAACATATGCAATATATTTCTTAAGATGTGCATATTTTCTAAAACTCAGGGGGGAAAATCCTTGGCCAAGTATATCTGTGGTTTCATTGAATACTTGAAAATTAGTTAATGACATTCAGAGACACAAAGATACAGCTGGGTTTTTCCATCCAGTCTGTGGAACACGTAGCTGTCAACCAGTGATGATAGAACCCATAGGAAAGCACCCTCAATTTCTGTAGAAACAGGAAAGAATTAAGATTTACTGTCTGGCACTTTGCGGTTGGATGTAGCATTTGCAAGGAAATTAAGAACAAAGCAAAAGAATCCCGAAATGTGCTTGCATGTTTCACATTTACTCTTTCTCTGCTGTGTAACTGCCAGTGCATGACCCTTGGTGAAAAATAAGCTGGCAAATATAAAATCCACCAAATAGTCTCTGGTAAGTCTTTAGGAGTACTGCAAGGTCTACAATAGATCTTACTGACATGCAAAAACTTTAAGTGAAAAAACTCTTAGAATGCTGCAGATAGGGATATGGAGCCCTAACTCCTAAAGCCCCAAGAGCCTAAAGTTACATTAACATTTGAACCCAAATATGTTCCTGGCTATGTGCTCCCTACCTCCACTCCAGACCCTAAGTGATGCTAGAAAGTCATAAGGGTGTCTCACAAGTGTTGAGGAATAAATCAACACTAGGAACTGCCACTGTCCCTCAGGGATTTGCTGGGTACCTACTGAGTCTGCTGAGCCTCTGCAACCCTTTGCCATCCCGTTGTCTTGCCACTGTTCTGCTGAAGCTCAGAGAGAAGATATTCTCTTCGTAACAGTCGTCAGTGCTGCCAAACCTGTAAAACACCTTCGATATGCTGAGTGACATCGCTAACCCTTCAGGCCACATAAGGCCAATGCTATGCGCTGGTCCATGCAGAAATGTGGATACCATACCTTCTCCAGAGAATTCACACCTACTGCACGGGTCTGAAGCGATGGAGACCAAGCAGTATACTGTCCTCGCACTTCCCTCTCTCTCGTCTCTGAATGTAGAAAAGATCTTGCAGACTTTCCTGTGGTGTACTGTGAATTGACACCACTTAACCAGTTTCAGCTCAGACACAGTCAGAAACATCCACTATAGTTATTGTCAAGAAGTTCATTTTAATCTGATAACTTTATGTGGTTGAATAGATGTCAAATTGCCAAAGGATGGAAGAGAAAGGAAATTAGAAAACCAGAAGAAAAACACAAATATATATTATTCGTTCTAATGATTTTTCATACTATAATACACAATGGTCAAAGAATCAAAAGAAAAGCATGCGATCTAACAGAAAAGCATTTGATAAATTCAGCATTCATTGATAATTAAGAAACAACTCTTAGAAAAATAGAAGAGAACAACTTCCTTAATTTGATATTTGGTATTTACCAAAAATTGAAAGCAAACCTGTTACTTCATGGTGAAAAGTTAGAAGAATTTTTTTAAAGTCAGGAACAAAGCTAG
>NW_012099132.1:110434-123635 GCF_000951045.1 Mandrillus leucophaeus
AGTTTAGATTTTGCTGGCCATATGATCTCTATCTTAACTCTGCCATTGTAGTGCAAAAGCAGCCATAGACAATATGTAAACAAGTGGGCATGGCTGTGTTTCAATAACATCTTATTTGCAAAAACAGGGAGCAGGCTAGATTTGGCCCACAGTTTGCCATAGTTTGCAACTCCTGTTATACATCATTGATGAAAAATTAGATAACTTAATTTTTTGGTGTTTTATAATTTTTTATTGACTTATGCTAACCACTAAGGTTAGGGGATAGGAAACATACTTGAAAAAGAAAAGATACCATTTACTATAGCAACCTAAACTAGAAGGCACCTATGAATAAATCTAAAAAAAAATATACAAAATCTATTTGGAGGAAAGTATAAAACATTACTGCAAGACATTTAAAAAGATCTCAATAAGTAGAGATGGCTGAGTATGGTGGCTCAAGCCCACAATCCCAGCCCTTTGGGAGGCTGAGGTGGGTGCATCACTTAAGGTCAGGAGTTCAAGACCACCCTGACCAACATGAAAAACCCCACCTCTACTAAAAATAGGCATGGTGGCACACAACTCTAATTTCAGCTACTCAGGATGCTGATGCAGGAGAATCACTTGAATCTGGGAGGCAGAGGCTTCAGTAAGCTGAGATCATGCCACTGCACTTGAGCCTGGGCAGCAGAGCAAGACTGTCTCAAAAACAAAAACAAACAAACAAAAAACAAGTAGAGAGGTATACCATCTTAGTGGATGAGAAAAGTCAAAGTTTTAAACATTTCAGTATTCCCAAATCAATCTGTTAATCAATGTAATTCTAATAAAAATACCAACAAAGTTTTTCATGAAACTTGACAGACTGATTTCAAAATTTATGGACACTAAGAATAACCAAGACAATTATAAAGAAGAACAAAGCAGAGAGACATACCATACCAGATGTCAAGATTTATTACAAAAGATTAGCAGCCAAGGCAATACAGCAATTGGCAGAATAGTATAGAGGCCTCAGGAACAGACCTACTGTATTAGTCCATTTTCACACTTCTATAAAGAAATACCAGAGACTTGGTAATTTATAAAGGAAAAGAGGTTTAGTTGACTCACAGTTCCACATGGCTGGGGAAACCTCAGGAAACTTACAATCATGGCAGAAGGTAAAGGGAAAGAAAGGACCTTCTTCACATGGCGGCAGGAGAGAGAAGTCCAAGCAAGAGAAATGCCAGATGTTTATAAAACCATTGGATCTCGTGATAACTCACTCACTATCACAGGAACAGCATGGAGGAAACCGTCCCCATGATCCAATCACCTCCCACAACTCCCTCCCTCGACACGTGGGAATTATGGGGATTACAATTCAAGATGAGATTTGGGTGGGGACACAGCCAAACCATCTCACCTACTCATATATGGGAACATCATATTTGACAAAGGTAGCATTGCAGATCAGTAGGAGTAAAGACTGACTATTCAATAAATGATGCTGGAAGAGTTGGTTTCATATGTTGTCACATCATATGGCTCCATATCACATCATGTGGTGTCAAATGAAGTTATATCCCTACCTCATAACACACACAAAAATTAATGTCAGCTTAATTAAATATCTAAGTAGAAAATCAAAACTTTAAAACAAGCTAGGCACAGTGGCTCATACCTGTAATCCCAGCACTTTGGGAGGCCAAGACAGGTGGATCACCTGAGGTCAAGAGATTGAAACAAGCCTGGCCAACATGGTGAAACCCTGTCTCTACTAAAAATACAAAAATTAGCTGGGTGTGGTGGTGCACACTTGTAATCCCAGTTACTCAGGAGGTTGAGGCAGGAGAATCACTTGAACCCAGGAGGCAGAGGTTGCAGTGAGCCAAGATCGCACCATTGCACTCCAGCCTGGGTGACAAGAGTGAGACTCCATCTCAAAAAAAAAAAAAAAAAAAACTTCAAAACAAATCAGTGGACAATATAGGAAAATATCTTTAAGACTGTGAGAAAAGGAAGGACTTCTAAAACAAGACACAAGAAGCCAAAAATGCAAAGGAAAAAAATTAAAATATTTAATTACATTAAAACTGAAAATTTCAGTATATCAAAATATCATGAATAATGTCAAAAGATAAACTATGTTAGTAAAAATATTTCCAAAACATATCACAAAGACTTAGTATCTAAAATAAACTACAAAAACTAGAAAAGAAACATAATCCAATAAAACAGTTTTTTTTAAACTGTAGTTGACCCATTAGGGTATCCTGAAATCAATTTCGTGGATTGTGGACTAGCATTTAATGAGATAAAACAGAATAGAATAGAAAATATCTGAACGCATTCCACATATTAAAGATAAATGTTACTTTGTGGAATTTTTATTTCAGGTCTATATCTATATGTTTGCATGCCTGTGTACACACTGGATCACAGTATAAAATAAAGTTCTTATTGTAGGTAACAATTTTAAACACATTGAAATAGAAAAATAACAAGATATATAGGTTGTGCAACAGTATGGATGTGCTTAATGGCACTGAAATTTTATGTATTTATCAAAATTAAAAAAAACATTTTCCCACAATTTAAAAATCATATAAACAGGAGATTCATGAAAGAGAAAAGTTTGGCCAATAAACTCACAAAAAAGACACTTGATCTCAGCAATCATCAGAGAAAAGGAATTTAAAACCCCATGAAGGCCAGGCGCAGTGGCTTATGCTTGCAATCCAGCACTCACTTTGGGAGACCAAGGCAGGAGGATCTCTTGAGGATAGGAGTTTAAGACCAGACTGGGCAAAATGGTGAAACCCTGTCTCTACAAAAAAAATCAAAAAATTAGCCAGGTGTGGTGATGCACACCTGTAGTCCCAGCTACTCAGGAGGCTGAAGTGGGAAAATCACTTGAGCCCAGGAGGTTGAGGCTTCCGTGAACCATGATCGTGCCACTGCATTCCAGTCTGGGCGACAGAGCAAGACCCTATCTCAAAAATAAATAAATAAAAATAAAAATAATATCCCATGAGTTACTCTTTGTGCCAATTAGATGTGCAATAATTTAAAAGTCTGACACGTCAAATGCTGGTTGTGAGCAGGAACTGCCTTGCTTGCATTTGGGATTATAAACAAGTATAATTAGGTAACATCTACTAAAGTTACCCAACAATTCCACTCCCACAGATGAACAAGGAGAAATACTAAATGGATACAACCTAAGTGTTCATCCACAAGAGAATGGACAAATATAAACAACTACTGTACAACAGTGAAAATGAATGAATTGGTGTCATGTACCAACATGAATAAATCTCCAAAACAACATTATGTCAACAAAACTGTAAAGGAATATGGTTTGGTATCTTTTATATGAAGTTTGAAATGTTCAAAAGAGTACCACATAGTATTAACAATATAAATACATTCATTGGAATGATAAATATCAAATCAAGCACAACAATTGCCTTTGGGAAAGGAGAGAGATGGAATCATGGAGGGTACACAGAGCCTTGAATTTTATCTTCTAAAATTTTCCTTTTTTTTTTTTGAGATGGAGCTTCGCTCTTGTTGCCCAGGCTGGAGGGCAATGGCGCGATCTCGACTCACAGCAACCTCCACCTCCCGAGTTCAAGCAATCTCCTGCCTCAGCCTCCCCAGTAGCTGGGATTACAGGCATGCACCAACATGCCCAGCTAATTTTGTATTTTTAGTAGAGACAGGGTTTCTCCATGTTGATCAGGCTGCACTCGAACTTCCAACCCCAGATGATCCACCCACCTCGGCCTCCCAAAGTGCTGAGATTACAGGCGTGAGCCACCACACCCAGCCAAATTTTACTTCTTAAGCTGGGCGACAGGTACACAGATCATTATTTGTTATTCTTCAATCTTTTTCTCCTTGCATTGTTGAAATGTTTCATTAAGGAAAAGAAAAGAAAATCAGTCAACAAGAGATCTCTAGCAGCCAATTCTATGTGAAGCACTGTGCTAGGCAGACACAAAATTCCAGGAAAACAGAATGCTGAACGATGGGCACTCAATATATACTCAGTTCACTCATGAAAATCATGACGATAAGATCAGACACAGTCAATTTCTCATTGTAGAAACTAGAATTATAGGCATGGGCCAAATAAAGAAATGCACAGGATTCTCTGTGGTCACTGAGAGAGCAATGCAGGAAAAGGAGCAGTGTTGGGGGATGGAGATGCTGAGCTCAGCTGAGTGTGGAGTGCATTTGGGACCGCCAAGTCTGAAAATATGTGCATGGAGTTGAACATGAGAGAAGATTCAGATTTAAGATGTGTCAGCATATGGTTGCTAATGAAAGCCAGGGGAGTAAAAGAGATCATGAAGGGAAGAGAAAGAGATTTAAAAGATAGGAGACCCTGAGGAAAGCTCACAGTCAAAGAATGGAGAACAAGCTGGCAGAAAGAAACTCAGCCTCAAATTCCAACTCCTTGAAGGACAACACTAAAGTGAATCTTATCCTAAATGCTACCAAAGAACATAAAGTTTTTAATGTTTTATTGTAGTGAATTTCAAATACTAAAATAGAATAGTAAAATGAACTCCCCACTTATCCATTACCTGGCTTCAGTGATTATCAACTCATGGCTAATTTTATTTCTTCCATACCACCATCCATTTCATTACCCCTTCTATTCTGAAGCAATCCTGGACATCCTACCGTTTCATCTGCACATTTCATATATTGTTCCCTAAAAGGCAATGACTCTCTTTTTTAACCATAACCACAATACCAGGCCAGGTGCGGTGGCTCACACTTGTAATCCCAGCACTTTGGGAGGCCAAGGTTGGTGGATCACTTGAGGTCAGGAGTTCAAGACCAGTCTGGCTAACATGGCGAAACCCTGTCCCTACGAAAAATACAAAAATTAGCTGGGCATAGTGGCACATGCCTGTAATCCCAGCTATGGGAGGCTGATGCAGGAGAATCGCTTGAACCCAGGACAGGGAGGTTGCAGTGAGCTGAGATCATGCCACTGCACTCCAGCCTGGACAACAGGGCAAGACTCCATCTCAAAAATAAAAATAAAAGTAAACCACAATACCATCATCACACTTGAAAAAAAAATCAACAGTAATTCTTTAGTATTACCAAATATTCAGTAGCTGTTAAAATGTCCAATCATTTCATAAGGGCCATAAGTTTATTTTACAATGTGTTTATTTGATCAAAGTCCACACGTTGTGATTGAGTGATGTGTCTTTCCAAACTGGGTCAGGCGTGATGGCTCAAACCTATAATCCCAGAAGTTTGGGAGGCCAAGGTGGGAGGTTCGTTTGAGCCCAGGAGTTCAATACCAGCTTGAACAGCATAACAAAAGTCCCTCTTTACAAAAAATACAGAAATTAGCCCGGTGTGGTGGTGTGTGCCTGTAGTCCCAGCTAATCGCTTGAGCCTGGGACAGGAGGTCAAGGGTGCAGGGAACCATGATTTTGCCACTGCACTCCAGCCTGGGCTACAGAGAAAAACCCTGAAAAAACGAAAGGAAGGAAGGAAGGAAGGAAGGAAGGAAGGGAGGGAGGGAGGGAGGGAGGGAGGAAGGAAGGAAGGAAAAGTTTCCTCTATCACATTTTTTTTTTGCCTTGCAATTATTATTATTTTTTTTTTTTTTTGAGATAGAGTCTCGTTTTGCCTCCCAGGCTGGAGTGCAGGGCCCCAATCTCGGCTCACTGCAACCTCCTCCTCCTGGGTTCAAGCGATTCCTGTGCCTCAGCCTCCCCAATAGCTAGGACTATAGGCGCGTGCCACCACACCTGGCTAATCTTTGTATTTTTAGTAGAGACAGGGTTTCACCATGTTGGCCACGCTGGTCTCAAACTCTTGACCTCAGGTGATCCGACCACCTCAGGCTCCCAGAGTGCTGGGATTACAGGCATGAGCCACCGCCCCCAGCGTTCTTTGCAATTTTAAACTATAATCTTAAAGTTTAAAGGAAATAGGTAAGGACAATAAAGAGGTCACCCAAGTATTTCCTGGAGAGCCATTTTGGTGGAAGATGCTGAGGAAAGGTAGCTAAGCTCTTTTTTATTTTTATTTGTTAAGACGTAGTTTGGCTCTTGTTGCAGATGGAGTGCAATGGTGTGATCTCAGCTCACTGCGACCTCTGCCTCCCATATTCAAGCAATTCTCCTGCCTCAGCCTCCTTAGTAGCTGGGATTACAGGCGCGTGCCACCACTCCAGCTAATTTTGTATTTTTAGTAGAGACAGGGTTTCTCCATGTTGATCAGGCTGGTCTCAAACTCCCAACCTCACCCAGCCAGCTCTTTTTATTTTTGTTTTTTAAGAGACAGAGTCACTCTGTCGCCCAGGCTGGAAAGTGGGATGCAGTGGCGCAATCATAGCTCACTGCAGTCTGGATCTAACTGAGCTCAAAGGATCAAAGGATGAAAGCCTCAGCCTCCCGAGTAATTACGACTACAGGCTTTGCTTGGGATAAGCTCATTTTTGAACTGTAATTGGAACTCAGGTTTGTTCAGACTGTGGTTGCACAGAACACGATCTTGCATTAAATCATAGCTTTAATTGTGTTAGACTGTCATGAAAGTGCTCTGTGATAACTTCCGTCACTGTAAGTAAAGTTGAAATAAGGACCAACATAAAGCTCATCTTTAAAGAACGAAAGAGATTGGCTTTCGAGCTGCCCCTTTATACTGACATATTTCCTGAGGACTTATGTTTGTAAACGAAGCAGTCATAATTGATTTAACTGTAATGTAGGCAGTTGTCCTCGGTTAAAAACAATTAACCTAACAATAAACTTAGAGACATTTCGAATCACTTGCTAAAAGTATGGGCAGAAGTCTAGCCCCATGTAGTAGTTCTTAACACACATTTAATATTCTTGGCTTTTTAAGGCAATAATTAAATTTTACTTTACCCATTTTGTACAGTTTTTTTTAAAAGATGTTTAAACATATGTTCATTTTAGCAAGTTTCCACGAAACCTCGCAAATGTTACCACACAACTACCACGGGTTTCCTCACAGGTTCTGAATTCCAGTTTTTTGCTCATGGAGTCAATAGCTTTAAGCTTCTTGTTGTTTAAAATTGGATTTCTATCTCAGGCACCATTTTCGTATTAAACTATGAACTTTTTCTTCTTGTGGCTATGAGGGATTTCAATGTTGCTGCACACGGAACCCATCTTACCTTCTCATCTTTGGCAGCTGCTTTGGGTTTATAACAGAATCTGAACTGAGATTATAGAGTAGGGTGCTATGATTTGAATGTGTCCTTTCTAAAATGCAGGTGTTAGGGATGGGTGCAGTGGCTCACAATGTAATCCCAGCACTTTGGTAGGCTGAAACGGGTGGATCAACTGAGGTCAGGCATTCAAGACCAGCCTGGCCAGCATGGTGAAACCCTGTCTGTACTAAAAAATACAAAAATTAGCTGGGCATGGTGGTGCACGCCTGTCATCCCAGCCTCTAGGGAGGCTGAGACAGGAGAATTGCTTGAACCCGGGAGGCGGTGGTTGCAGTGAGCCAAGATTGCACCACTATACTCCAGCCTGGGCGACAGAGCAAGACTCCACCTCAAAAAAAAAAAAAAAAAAGATAAATAAATAAAATGCAAGTGTTGAAACATAACGGCTAATGTAATGGTTTTAAGAGGTGCTTGGTCATGAGGGCTCTTCCCCTTGTGAATGGAATGAAGGCCCTCATAAAAGAGGCTACATTCAGCCTTCACTTTGCTTGCTGGCCTGCCCCTCCCTTCTGCCATGTGAGGACACAGTGTTCCTCCCCTACAGGGGGTGCAGCAACAAGGTGCCATCTTGGAAGCAGAGAGCATCCCTCACCAGACAACTGAACCTGCCAACACCTTGATCTTAAACTTCCCAGCCTCCAGAACTGTGAGAAATACATTCCTGTTCTTTGTAAATGGCCCAGTCTCTGGTATCCTGTTATAGCAGCATAAACAGACTAAGAGAGCTGGTCAGCCCTCATGGAGCACCCAGGCAGCTTGAACAGTGATGAGGCCCTCCCTCAAGAGACTAATGGGTAGGAGACACCAACCAGAGACTGGAGCTGAAGGGTATGAGAGGCCTTGTCAGGAGCATGTATGTGTGAGACAGCTGGAGAAATACCTGAGGTGGAGAAGAGGATAGTGCCAGGGTACTATGACAATGAGATGGCAGTAACATGCTGTCAACATCCAAAGGTTTTTGAGGACTTTAATACTCTTCTTCTTTTTTTTTTTTTTTTTTGACAGGGTCTCACTCTGTTGCCCAGGCTGGAGTGCAGTGGTGCGGTCTCGGCTTACTGCAACCTCTGCCTTCCAGGTACAAGCGATTCTCCTACCTCAGCCTCTGGAGTAGCTGAGATTACAAACACACGCCACTGTGCCCGGCTAATTTTTTGTTTGTTTGTTTGTTGTTATATTTTTAGTAGAGACGGGGCTTCACCATATTGCCCAGGCTGGTCTTGAACTCCTGACCTCAGGTGATCTGCCCACCTTGGCCTCCCAAAGTACTGGGATTACAGGCATGAGCCACCATGCCCAGCCAAGGCCTGTATTTTTTTTGTTGTTTTTTTGAGACATGTATCGCTTTGTTGCCCAGGCTGGCGTGCAGTAGCACCATCTCGGCTCACTGCAACCTCTGCCTCTTGGATTCAAGTGACTCTCCTGCCTCAGCCTCCCAAGTAGCTGGGACTACAGATGCGTGCCACCAAGCCCAGCTAATTTTTTATGTATTTTTAGTAGAGACAGGGTTTCACCATGCTGTCCAACCTGATCTCAAACTCCTGACCTCAAGTGATCCACCCACCTCAACCTCCCAAAGTGCTGGGATTACAGGCGTGGGCCACCGTGCCCTGACAAGTGCTGTATGGATCAGGACTTCCTTGGGTGCAAGTCCAAGTTACAGGCATCAAACTCAAACTGGTCTAAGCAAAAAAAGGCAAATTATTGAGTCACTTCATTTAAAAAGTCCAGGGGTTCAAACAATGTCACCAGGTTTTGTTTTTCTCTCTCTATTTTCTGCCTGGTATTTTTCGGTTTTTACTTTTATTTAGCCCAACTTCCACAGGTCCCAGAACTCCAGCCTTGCATCAGCCCGATTCTGTCAATCCCTGCTAAAAGGGATACCTTCATTTCTACTTAGTTTAGTGAAATAAAAGTCCCAGGCTGGAAACTCATTGGCTGCAGTTGCGCCACATGCTGGTGCATGAGCCAGTGAGAATGGAAGAGCAGCTGGGCCTGGAACACAAAGGATGGGATCCCTCTGTTCACACAACATGAACTGGGGGGAAAGCGGAGCATTCCTCCTCGGAGATCAAGACACTGTAACCGTGCAAAGAGCGAATCAGCGATGAGCAGAAAAGGAAACATATGTGGGTGAATGACGGTGTGCAAAATCGCATGTTTTTTAAACTCTTGACAAATGTTCAAGCAAAATATAGACAAGAGTGGAAGACTCGAGCTCTAGCCAGAAGCAGATAGGGCTGATTTCTAGAGTAAGAAGGACAAGGAACGTGTGGGAGAACAGAGAGCAGAAATGGTGAGATCTGGAGGTATTAACAAGGCCACTCTGACAGCCTATCAACTAGAAATGAGTTGCAGGACAGAGAGCGGAGAGGGACGAAGACAGATTTGGAAAGCATATAAGACAGTGTGCTTTTGGTTGCACATGACAGGACACACAAATGATAACATTTCATTATTCCATTAGGCAGTTCCAGGGTTGGTTGATGCAGTGCCACGTGACATTGGGTCTCTGGGATGGAAGAGATGCCCAGCTTTCACTCCATAGTTTCGAAATGATTGCCACAGCTCTTGGCCATACATTCTCACACATCAATGTTCAAAGGTAGGAAGAAAGTGAGGGGGTGGCCTTTCTTCCGGCTTTTTTCTCTCTTATCAGGGAAAAAGTCATTTCTAGATACTCAACAGGTTTCCTTTTTTATCTCACTGACCTGTTTGAGTCACAGGTCCAGGTTCTCATTGCAAGGAAGGCTAAAACATAAACTCCAGCATTCAGCCCCTTTGGTAGAAAGAAGGCTCTGCCAACAAGAAGACCAGCTATACCAAAACGGGAGTCAGCGTCCAGGGATCAACTGGCGACAAGCTGCTGTGGACAGGTGGCAGGATTCCATCTGAGAAGAGGTGCTGACAGTGGCTCTCTGCCTTCCTCTGTCTTCCATGGACCTCACACTCTGAATTGTTCATGACAGCAACTGGCTTTGTTGTCCGAATTTTTCATTTACAGTCACGCATCGCTTAATGACGGGGATACATTCTTAGAAATATCTTGTTAGGTGATTCTGTCATTGTGCCAACATCACAGAGGATACTTGCACAAACCTAGATGGTATAGCCTACTGCACACCTAGGCTATATGGTGTAGCCTATTGCTCCTAGACTACAAACCTGTACAGCATGTTACTGTAGGCAATTGTAACACAGTAGGCAATTGTAACACAGTAGGCAATTGTAACACAATGGTATTTGTGTATCTAAATATATCTAAACATAGAAAAGGTGTAGTTAAAACATGGCATTATCATCTTTTTTTTCTTCTTTTTTCTTGAGACGGAGTCTTGCTCTGTCACCAGGCTGGACTGCAATGGAGCCATCTCTGCTCACTGCAACCTCCACCTCCTGAGTTCAAGCAATTGTCCTGCCTCAGCCTCCCAAGTAGCTGGGACAACAGGCGTGTGCCACTACGCCCAGCTAATTTTTGTATTTTTAGTAAAGACAGGGTTTCACCATGTTGGCCAGGCTGGTCTCAATCTCTTAACCTCATGATCCGCCCACCTTGGCCTCCCAAAGTGCTGGGATTACAGGCATGAGCCACCACACCCAGCTGGCATTATAATCTTATAAGACCACCATCATCTATGCACTCTGTTGTTGACTGAAATGTCATTATGCAGCAAGACACTGTAACCGTGCAAAGAGCGAATCAGCGATGAGCAGAAAAGGAAACATATGTGGGTGAATGACGGTGTGCAAAATCGCATGTTTTTTAAACTCTTGACAAATGTTCAAGCAAAATATAGACAAGAGTGGAAGACTCGAGCTCTAGCCAGAAGCAGATAGGGCTGATTTCTAGAGTAAGAAGGACAAGGAACGTGTGGGAGAACAGAGAGCAGAAATGGTGAGATCTGGAGGTATTAACAAGGCCACTCTGACAGCCTATCAACTAGAAATGAGTTGCAGGACAGAGAGCGGAGAGGGACGAAGACAGATTTGGAAAGCATATAAGACAGTGTGCTTTTGGTTGCACATGACAGGACACACAAATGATAACATTTCATTATTCCATTAGGCAGTTCCAGGGTTGGTTGATGCAGTGCCACGTGACATTGGGTCTCTGGGATGGAAGAGATGCCCAGCTTTCACTCCATAGTTTCGAAATGATTGCCACAGCTCTTGGCCATACATTCTCACACATCAATGTTCAAAGGTAGGAAGAAAGTGAGGGGGTGGCCTTTCTTCCGGCTTTTTTCTCTCTTATCAGGGAAAAAGTCATTTCTAGATACTCAACAGGTTTCCTTTTTTATCTCACTGACCTGTTTGAGTCACAGGTCCAGGTTCTCATTGCAAGGAAGGCTAAAACATAAACTCCAGCATTCAGCCCCTTTGGTAGAAAGAAGGCTCTGCCAACAAGAAGACCAGCTATACCAAAACGGGAGTCAGCGTCCAGGGATCAACTGGCGACAAGCTGCTGTGGACAGGTGGCAGGATTCCATCTGAGAAGAGGTGCTGACAGTGGCTCTCTGCCTTCCTCTGTCTTCCATGGACCTCACACTCTGAATTGTTCATGACAGCAACTGGCTTTGTTGTCCGAATTTTTCATTTACAGTCACGCATCGCTTAATGACGGGGATACATTCTTAGAAATATCTTGTTAGGTGATTCTGTCATTGTGCCAACATCACAGAGGATACTTGCACAAACCTAGATGGTATAGCCTACTGCACACCTAGGCTATATGGTGTAGCCTATTGCTCCTAGACTACAAACCTGTACAGCATGTTACTGTAGGCAATTGTAACACAGTAGGCAATTGTAACACAGTAGGCAATTGTAACACAATGGTATTTGTGTATCTAAATATATCTAAACATAGAAAAGGTGTAGTTAAAACATGGCATTATCATCTTTTTTTTCTTCTTTTTTCTTGAGACGGAGTCTTGCTCTGTCACCAGGCTGGACTGCAATGGAGCCATCTCTGCTCACTGCAACCTCCACCTCCTGAGTTCAAGCAATTGTCCTGCCTCAGCCTCCCAAGTAGCTGGGACAACAGGCGTGTGCCACTACGCCCAGCTAATTTTTGTATTTTTAGTAAAGACAGGGTTTCACCATGTTGGCCAGGCTGGTCTCAATCTCTTAACCTCATGATCCGCCCACCTTGGCCTCCCAAAGTGCTGGGATTACAGGCATGAGCCACCACACCCAGCTGGCATTATAATCTTATAAGACCACCATCATCTATGCACTCTGTTGTTGACTGAAATGTCATTATGCAGCACATGGCCGCATTTGCTTTTAAATGATATTTATACTTTCACAAACTATAAAATATCTAGGGATAGGAATATATTTATGAAAAATTTGCATTGCATAATTTTTAAATGCAAATCTGAGTTGAAGGGATACAGAAATTTACATAAATGCAGAAACATATTTTTAGATTTAAAAATGAGTATAGTGAGGATGTCAATTTATCACTCCTATGGTTTTCATGTTTGTGAGCCCTCCAACATCCATGTTGAAACATAATCCCTAGTGCAATAGTACTAAAAGGTGGGGCCTTTGGAAGGTGACTTAGACCATGAGGGCTCTGCCCTATGGACGGGACTATCACCCTTATAAAAGAGCCTGAGGAAGAGTTTGTCCCTTTGTCCTTCTGTATTTTGTCATGCGAGAACACAGTGTTCGTCCTCTGAAGGATGGGGCAACAAGGCACAATCTTGGAAGCAGAAAGCAGCCCTCATTAAACACAGAACCTGCCAATGCCTTCACCTGGGACTTCCCAACCTCCAGAATTGTGAGAAATAAGTTTCTTTTTTTTTTTTTTTTTGAGACGGAGTCTCGCTCTTGTCGCCCAAGCTGGAGTGCAATGGTGCGATCTCATCTCACTGCAACCTCTGCCTCCCAGGTTCAAGCAGTTCTCCTGCCTCAGCCTCCTGAGTAGCTAAGATTATGGGTGTCTGCCACCACACCTGGCTAATTATTTTTAGTAGAGAC
>NW_012099132.1:125945-137540 GCF_000951045.1 Mandrillus leucophaeus
CTCCTGAGTAGTTGGGACCACACACCTGTGCCACCACCCCTGCCTAATTTTTTTTTTTTTCCTGTTCTTCATGTCGCCCAGGCTAGTCTTGAACTCCTGGACTCAAGTGATCCTCCCACCTTGGCCTCCCAAAGTGCTGGGATTACAGGCATGAGCCACCGAACCCAGCTAGGTTGTACTATTTTGTACACACACACACACACACAATTGTGAATTTTTTTAATAAGTAAATTAAAAAATTTTTCAGATGAAGATAAAGGTCGGAGGTTGGCTGAGGGTAATTCCTGTGAAAAGTGAAGAGGAGAGAGAGCAGGGTGAGGCAAGAAAAAGCCTTCAGATTGTAATGTCTGTCTGACAACTGTGAAAGAAGAGTGGGAGAGAAGGAGGCTTGGGAAGGAAGAGCTCCAGACTGCAGTGCAGCTCTGAGGACATTACACTTCATCCAACAGGCACTCCATACACAGATTTCTCATAGGGGAGTCCTGTGTTAGGCAAAGATGGCCAGGACCTAGTACCTCTGCCATGCTCAGTTGTTGAGCAGGAGCTGCCTGGGAAGAGAGTGGTCTCCATTCCCATGGCAGACCCTGAAGGTGTTGCATCTACAGCCCATCAGTGCATTGCACTCCTCACAGCTGAAATGTGAGCTCCTTCTCAAAGTGAGATCTGAGCAGGGCCTCCATGTCTGCCACAGCAGCCACGTGAAATTTCCGTTTTTAAAAGCCAGTTCCTGGCAGAGCACGGTGGCTCACGCCGGTAATCCCAGCATTTTGGGAGGCCGAGGTGGGTGGATCACTTGAGATCAGGAGTTTCAGATCAGCCTGGCCAACATGGTGAAACCCTGTCTGTACTAAGAAGGCAAAAATTAGAGGGGCGTGGTGCTGCACGCCTGGTGTCCCAGTTACTCAGGAGGCTGAGGTAGGAGAATCACTTGAGCCCAGGAGGTGGTGGTTGCAGTGAGCCAAAAGCATACCACTGCACTCCAGCCTGGGTGAAGGGAGTGAAACTCTGTCCCAGAAAAAAAAAAAGCCAGTTTCTTTAAAAAAAATGTTGCTTGTAACCAACATATAGAGGCAAAAGAGTGGAAATTAGGTCTGTGTTATTTTCTGCCAAATTGAAGGCAAGCATCCACACTGAGGAAAATACTTGAAATAAATATGATAGGCAAATTCACAAGTTTTTAGCTAGGGAGTATTTTATGTATATTGGTTTTGTTAAAAAAAAAAATTGAAGGCCTAATATAGGTAAAAGATATTATTAGAAAATTCTCCAAAGAGAAAATACAAAACAAGTAGAATTGAAACAGCCTCAACCTCATTAGTAATTAAAAATAAGTAATGTTAAATAATTTTTTTACTGAAGAAATTAATAACGGTTTAAAAAATGTTTGATACTTAGTACTTGTAAGGGTATGATGAAATAAGTTATTCTTACACATTTCTGGAGTTGGTGGAAATTGGTGATAATTTTGGACCTATTATTTTTCCTTAGGAGAATATATTCTAGGCACGGTGGCTCCAGCCTGTAAATTCCAGCACTCTGGGAGGTCAAAGGAGGGTCACTTGAGCCCAGGGGTTCCAGATCAGCTTGGGCAACATAGTGAGACCCCATCTCTACAAAAAATAAATTTAAAAAATTAGCCAGGCGCAGTGGTGCATACCTGTAGTCCCAACTACTCAGAAGGCTGAGGTCGGAAGATCGCTTGAGCCCAGGAGGTTGAGGCTTCAGTGAGCCGTGATCATACCACTGTACTCCAGCCTGGGTGACAAAAAGTAGAAAAAAGCTTGGGGCACAAAGATGTTATTTTAGTCAGGACTCTTGATTATGAGAAACCCAACTCAAGTGGCTTAAGCCAAAAAGGGTAAATTACATGTTCACATAAGCACACCATGGAAAGCCAGGTTTAGAACAGGCCTCAGGGTAGATTGGATGCAGAAACTCCACAGAATTAACTCATTTCCTCTCTCTCTCTCTCTCACACACACACACACATTCACACACACACACACATTAATTTCCTTACTCTCTGATGTGTATTGGCCTTGTTCTCTCAGCACCAGAAGAAAACAAAAACAAAAGCAATGGCACCTTAACTATTAGGTACGAAAGATTGTCATTCCAGACAATAATCGAAGTGTTTAAAAGGAGCTCATGGCCGGGCACAAGGGCTCATGTCTGTAATCCCAGCACTCTACAAAAAACTCAAAAAATTAGCTAGGCGTGGTGATGCATGCCTGTAGTCCCAACTACTCAGGAGGCTGAGGCGGGAGGATCAGCTGAGCTCAGGGGTGGAGGCTTCAGTGAGCCATCATCACACCACAGCACACCAGCCTGGGTGACAGAGTGAGACTATGTCTCAAAAAAAAAAAAAAAAAAAAGGAGCTTGCAGATAGTCTCTCATATGGTGGAGAATAAGGCAAATAAGGCAGCCATTAACTTTGAGGTTGTGCGCTTGTAGCTTGTGATCCAAAGGGAATGAGACTGCTCTCCTCAGCCTGAGTCACACACACCTCACTGGCTTGTCATCATGGCCAGCTTTTCCTTGTTTGGTCTGAGTTAAATCTGTCCCCTCCCTTCAGTAACCGCTGCCTGCCAGTCTGATTTCAGATCCTCACACTGTGTGCTCTTGCCTGGACTGTCTATTCTGGCTCCTAACAGGTCTCACAATTTCCAGAACAACTCCCACCCCCACATGCTATACATAGCCCCATTCATCCATCCTGCACACTGAGACCAGGGACACTCTTTTGCTTCAAGTTTTTGCCGACTCCCCCATTGCTTTCAGGATGAGGCTGGTATTCTTTGGCTCAGCCTACACAACACCACAGTCTCATTCAGATTCTCCTGCCCCTCTGCTCTCCTTCACATCTACAGTCCCAACAGACACGCTGCCATCTCCCAAGCCGTCTGCGTTTTTGCACACACCATATTTTACATGCCACTGCTGGGGCAGCCAGTTCTGGGCATCCTGTAACCGGTTCTGAGCAAATACAACCCGAGGCCACCTTGTCTCTGTTCCACACCAGGGGCCTCCAGCCTCATGCTCTGTGGCTTCTCTGACACCCAGAGGGTGGGATGTCCGTGAGAACCTGCTCAACTCTTAAGCAGGTACAAGTCAAAAGCCCAGGACTATTAAAGCCTACTAGACCACCCTTGACAGATAGAAGATTAGAGCTGATAGATAAATGCATTCCCCTTTTGTCCCCTGAGACGATAGTTTTGAGACGTATTTCATAAAGCTCCTCAGAAGTCCCCCAGGACTGAACACCAGTCACCCATACCAGTGCTGGTCTCAGTGGCCGAGTCCATGTATTGGCAGCTTCTTTCCTTCTCTGCCTGACTTCCCCTGGGACTGCATTCCCAAATCATCTACCTGTTCTCAAATCTTTGCCTCAGGATCTAGTTTGGGGAGAATCCAGGCTAAGAAACTGAGGTATATTCAGGCCAAAGGCTTCCCCAAAGGTCATAAACTAACCACATTGTTAAAGAAGATCCTAAGGCTGAAGAAAGAAGAAAGACTAGTCAGTGAGGAAGCAACTGCCTTACTCCCAATATTTATCTCTCACTCAGATAGAACTGGAGACCCAAGTATCCGAATCTCAGAGCAAGTCTGCAGTCAAAGAAACAGTCCAGCAACCCAGCTAACTCAAACCTATTAAAATCATTGCTTTAATCTTTCTTGAAAAGCATTAAGACTGGGAAAGTATATTTTTAACTCAAAACAAAACAATATTATAAAAATACCCTCTTTAACCTCCACCACTTCAAATATCCTCCATATGGAAAAGAACTTGCTCCCAAATCCATATTTTCTCTCCTTGACCTTCAGCTCTCAAATATAAAATTCTTTAGAAAGAAACAAACTCCTCATAGTTCCAGACTTTCCTTTCCTTTCATTTCCCCCTTTCTTCTCTCTTGTGAGTAAATCTTGGCCTTTTTTCATGAAGATACTCCAACTCATCTCTTCTTCTATGTTCTATCTGTTGTCTACCATTGTTTCAAATCTGTATCAGGAAAGCCCAGAAAACAGCCTAGCAAAGACAGAATCCACCTCAGCTCTTAGGAGAAAAGGAAAAGTGGAAGTTGCTAGGCTCAGAATTATCTTAGGGGCAGAGGAGAAGTGCAGTGGCTCACACCTGTAATCCCAGCACTTTTGGAGGCTGAAACAGGAGGATCACTTGAGCCCAGGAGTTCAAGACGGGGTAACATAGTGAGACTCCCATCTCTATTAAAAAAATTTTTTTTTTTAATTAGCCAGGCATGGTGGCACACACCTGTGGTCCCAGCTACTCGGGAGGCTGAGGTGGAGGAGGATTGCCTGAGTCCAGTTGAGGTTGCAGTAAGCCATGATTGCACCACTGCACACTCCAGCCTACGCGACAGAGTGAGACTCTGTCTCAAAAGAGAGAGAGAGAGAGAATTCTCTTTAGGGGGTAAAAGAGAGCTATGAACACTCACTTTAATCCTTTTGTTCTAAGTCACCCAATACACTCAGTGTATTGAGTGACCCAGGAAGCACTGGGTCAGTCAAGCACAGAGGCAAGTGTATCTCAGGTTTCTTCATTTCTCTACAGGGAAAAGGATAAAAGATGAGTGATGTGAACTGACTTTAAAGACTGAAGTTAACACAGCAATTCCCATAGTCCATATGCAATATAACTACCTATATTTTTGGAGTATGTGTTATACAATATTTTTTATATTTGTTAAATCTTTTAACATAACTTCATGCCTGAGGAACTGACTAGTGGTTCAGATAGTCCCAAGAATGCTGGGAGTGGGACTATGTTATGGAGCAATATTCCATGACACTAAATGGTGAGTGGGGGGAAATTATTAGAGGTTTACCTGGATCACAGTGCTGGCCGGGTGCGGTGGCTCATGCCTGCAATCCCAACACTTTGGGAGGCTGAGGTGGGCATATCACTTGAGGTCAGGAGTTCAAGACCAGCCTGGCCAACATAGTGAAACCCGTCTCTACTAAAAATACAAAAATTAGCTGGGCATGGTGACACACACCTGTAGCCAGCTACTTGGGAGGCTGAGGCAGGAAAATCACGTGAACCCAGGAGGCAGAGCCTGCAGTAAGCCAAGATTGTGCAACCGCACTCCAGCCTGGATGACAGAGCGAGACACCATCTTCAAAAAAAAAAAAAAATTATAATCACATGTTATTTGGTGAGACTGAATTCAGGGCCACGGGAGCTGAAGGCATAATGGAGCTATGACCACCGGACACTTCCAACTCCTCAGCAGGCTTCACCGCCACATGAGTTGGGTGGGGGTGCATGCTGTGCAGGAGAGAACTTCCAGGGTCTGTTTCTCCTACGGTTTGAATGTGGTTTGTTGTCCTCACCAAAGCTCATGCTGAAATTGGACCCCCACTGTGGCAGTGTTGGAAGGTGAGGCCTGGTAGAAGTGTTTGGGTCACGGGGATGGATCCTTCATAGATAGCTTGGTGCTGTTCTCATGGTAGTGAGTTCTCACTCTCTGGAGAGTAGATTAGTTATTGCAGTAATGGATTAGTTCCCTTGGGAGCAAGTGTTACAATGCTGGTTTCCTCCTTCTGTTTGGCTCTCTGCACATGTCCATTTCTCTGCCACATTGTGCAGCACAAAAGCCCTTGCCAGAAGCCAGGGTCATGCTTTTGAGCTTCCTAGCCTGCATAACTATGTGCTAAATAAACCTATTTTAAAGAAAAAAAAATCACCCAGTCTCAGGTATTCTTTTATGGCAACACAAAATGGACTAAGACAGTCTTTCTCTCCCTTTTCCAAGACTAAGCAAATCTCCTTCTACCTGGTTCATTTTTTGGCTAGATTAATATTGTTGGTCAAGGTAGGCCCTATCATGGAATGGAAGTAGACAGTAGATATATGGCTTGGGCATCTGAAATGGACTGGGTGTTTGTCATTCCCCAAAATTCACCTATTGAAATCCTAACAACCAATTTGATGGTATTAGGAAGTGTGGCCTCTGGTAGGAGAATAAGCTATGAGGATAGAGCCCTGGTGAATGAGATTAGTGCCCTTGTAAAAGATACTCCAGACAGCTCCCTCACCCTCTTTCTACCAGGTGAGGAGACAACCAGAAGACTGCAGTCTGCAACCCAGAAGAAGACCCTCATCCAAACCCAACCATACTGGCACCCTGATCTTAGACTTCCAGCATCCAAAACTGTGAGAAATAAATTTACATTGTTTGTAGCCACCCAGTTTAGGGTACTTTGTTACCAAAGTCCAAACGACTAAGACAACATCTCTTTCACAAAGGGCCTCTGGTATAGCAGGCTACCCAGGGAGCCAAGAGCTACAATAATGCAATTGAAGAAAGACATGCATTGTACACATTTATGCTTGAACCCCAATAACAGTTCACATTTCCTGGGTGCACTATGAAAGACTAAGTTCATATATCCCATAATTATCTTGTAACACAATTATACTGTAATATGTGTTGTATATTAGTGTTAATTGCCTCAATGTAAACATTTAAAATAGCACAATTTTAAAAATCTGTTTTGCGGGCCAGGCGCGGTGGCTCACGCCTGTAATCCCAGCACTTTGGGAGGCCAAGACGGGCAGGTCACAAGGTCAGGAGATCGAGACCATGCTGGCTAACACAGTGAAACCCCATCTCTACTAAAAACACAAAAAGTTAGCTGGGCGTGGTGGTGGGCACCTGTAGTCCCAGCTACTCGGGAGGCTAAGGCAGGAGAATAGTGTGAACCCGGGAGGCGGAGCTTGCAGTGAGTTGAGATTGTGCCATTGCACTCCAGCCTGGGTGACAGAGTAAGAAGACTCCATCTCAAAAAAAAAGAAAAAAAAAAAGGTCTGTTTTGCATGTCTTCTTTTCCTTCGATAAGTAGGAATAACTAAGGCCTCTCAAATTCTGAGCAGTCCTGGATCAAGTAGCTCTTGTTTGAACATTATCTCTCTAAAAATGGGAATTTGCAGGTCTTACCCTCTTCAGTTACGTGTTAGCTAATTAGCGAGTGAGAGAAAATTAAACAACTGTTACCTGAGTGCCAACTCTTTGTAAGGCAATGGGCAAAGGTGAAAACATAATAGACATAGTTCCTGCCCTCAACGAGTTTATATTCCAGAGTAGGAGATGGAAACTAATCATTGAATCACATAACTAATCTAAAATTACAATCACAGAGGTGCCAAGACAAAAAAAATAAAATAAAACTACAATCATTATAAGTCATAATAGGGGAATTTGACCTTTCTTACTGGGAATCAGGAAGGGTATTCATGAAGAAAGGAAAGAAGTTAAACAGATAACTGAGAGAAAAACAAGTAGAATAGAAGGGAGTGGCAGAGGCCGGGCACAGTGGCTCATGCCTATAATCCCAGCACTTTGGGAGGCCGAGGCAGGTGGATCACTGGAGATCAGGAGGTCAAGACCAGCCAACATGGTGAAACCCTGCCTCTACTAAAAAAATCCAAAATTTAACCTGGCATGTTGACGCATGCCTGTAATCCCAGCTACTCGGGAGTCTGAGGCAGGAGAATCACTTGAACCCTGGAGGCCGAGGTTGCAGTGAACCGAGATTGCACCACTGCACTCCAGCCTGGGCGACAGAGTGAGACTCCGAGACTCTGTCTCAAGAAAATTAAAAAAAAGAAAGAAAAAGAAAATGGCAGAGACACAAAGGGGGTCACAGGCAGAGGGAAGAGCATGTCCAAAAACCCTGTAGTGAGAGGGAGCTGCACAGATTTGAGACATTGAAAGACAGCCTGAGTCTCTGGGGCACAGAAAGCCAGAGAGAACAGGATCGAGATGAGTCCAGTTGGGAAATATGACTTTGAATCTCCAGGTTTTGAGTGCTGGTGGTTGAGGGAATGGGAAATCACCTTGCTGTTGCCCACACACACCACCTTCAAATCCTACCCAGAGTACCACTGCCCCCCACATCCACATCTGAAATCATCTTTCAGAGCCTAACTTGAGCCTGGGCTTGCCAGAAATAACCCCATTAATTACTTACTGCCCTTGATACAGCACTTTGTGCTTCAGATTTTGAACAGCAACAAAACAGAGAGAGAACAAATTCAGTATGGGTAAAGTGTTGCCTGAAGGAAGAGAATTCAAGCAATAATATTAAATTACTTTAGAGAAGTGGATGGAAAATAAGGAAGTACACCCACACAGCAAAACTTTTAAAGTTTTTCCAGATAGAGGGAATTTTATTCATTCAGAACAACAGCTTTGAGTTATTAGAAGATTTTTTTTCATATGCAAATATTGCAATGCATGTTAAGGGATATGGTGTAAAGATGGGTTATAAAGAAGCTGAGTTAGAGGGAATCAGCAGAGTCAAACTTTGGCTCTTTTCAAAGACTGAAATAAAAGAGGCAAAATTCTAGCAAATAAGTAAAGAAACAAAAAGAGAAAGCACCAATAAGCAATATTAGGAGTAAAAAGTGAACATTATAGATACAATGAAGACTTTTTTAAAGAAAGAAAACTAAGAACAACTTTTTGGCAATAAGTCTGAAAACAGCTTCCAATAGACTAAATGTTTCTGTTCCCCCCATTACACACACAACTTTATAGTTTAAAACCTAATCCCCAGCCGGGCACCGTGGCTCACGCCTGTAATCCCAGCACTTTGGGAGGCCAAGGCAGGCAGATCACCTGAGGTCAGGAGATAGAGACCAGCCTGGCCAACATGGTAAAACCCTGTCTCTACTAAAAATACCAAAAATCACCCGGGCACAGTGGTGGGTGCTTGTAATCCCAGCTACTTGGGAGGCTGAAGCAGGAGAATCCTTGAACCCGGGAGGCAGAGGCTGCAGTGAGCTGAGATCGCGCCATTGCACTCCAGCCTGGGCAACAAGAGCAAAACTCCATCTCAAAACAAAAAACCTAATCTCCAGTGCAATGGTATTTGGAAGTGGGGCATTTGGGAGGTGTTTAGGTCATGAGGGTAGAACCCTCACAAATGAGATTAGTGGGTTTATAAAAGAGACCTCAGAGAGTTCCCTCACCCATTCCATCATGTGAGGACACAGTAGAAAGATGGTCATCTGTGAACCAAGAAGCAAGCTCTCACCACACACAGAATCAGCCAACACCTCAGTCTTAGACTTCCCAGCTTCCAGAACTGTGAGAAATAAATTTCTGTTGTTTGTAAGTCACCCAGGCTATGGTATTCTGTTATAGCAGCACAAAAGGACTAAGACACAGATTAAGTGGATAATTGACTAGATAAAAATATAACTCATCAAAGCAATTCAATAAGAAAGTAAGTAGGTTAGAGTATACATAATGGATTTAGGCAGAGAAAATGAACTTAACCTCAAATAATTCAGTGCCAGTTCAGGGCAAGTGACAGAAAAGGCATTCTGGAATTCTTTTTGCAGCAAGCCAAGTGCAGTAAAAATGGGCCTTTTCCCCAGTACTTGTACGAATTGCCTACCCATAATGTTCAAACTGAAGACTTAACTGTCATTATCAATAACTGGGCCAGATTTTTTTCTCATATTGATGTCTTGTTAACCTGCAAGTTTTCCTGAAATTTCTGCCAATAATATTACCTTTATGGGCCTCTACTTTAAGCATTCTGTGCACTGTAACTGGCCTAAAGCATGAAGTCAGCAGTGCTGAACGTTTGGGTCTGCAGGATACCTTTGAATACTAGTGGTACACTCGAAACTAAGTCTTCAGACGATACGAAATAAATCAGCAATAATTACAATACAATCCTACTGTAATATAACAACATAGCTCTGACTGTAAAAGCAGCCACACTTGCGAATGTCACCCTCTAGCAGCACGTCACTATTTAGGCAGATCCTATTACTGCCTAACTGTACCCTAGTATGTACTTTTAAGGTCATAACCTTACATCTCACATCCACCCAACAGAAGACCTTTCTAGGTACCAGCTTAAACTTTCCTTATACCTTTTATGTGTTACCCACAGCAAGCTCTATGCTACTGTACTATGCTATTGTGTCACATAATCCCCTCAGCCTATTCCAGTTGGTAGACATCATATAAATACCTGTATACTGAATCCCAGAAAGAATTACTGTTACACATGAGTCAAAAATTGATCCTCCCACCCTCCTGTGAAGAGCTTACCTTACACTTTGTGCGTAGCTGACGACTGCCAAGCACCATTAGCAAGCCAACAGGCAACAAAGATTTCCCAAAGCACTGTATACATCTTATTGAGTTTCACTGAGATGATTGTAGACGGATCATTTTTTATTTCAAAGTTATGCATGCATTTGTGATATGTATTAGGAGGAAATGCAACCAGCATCTCATACATGGGTTTTCACAGATATTATGGCTTAAATAATTTAAACGGACTTAGCTAGTGATTTGTACATTGAAATAATAAATATATTTAAGTAATAATCTTAAATAAAAATAATTAAATATAATATAAAATATAAAATTAATATTAAATAATAAATACATTTACCTTGTCATATCATTGAAATATGAATGCTAAATTGATAATAATATATATAGTATGAGGATATGGTAAAAATCATGAAGGTAGCATATGAGTGATTGAAGTTTAGGGTACTGGTTTATCTAATTCACTCATTAAGACCAATTATCAGTCAGCAGAAGGCAAGGATCAAAGTGAAGGTGACACATTATAAGAATGTGCATTATTATAAATGGTCTCATGTGATCTCCCCTATACAGTTGTATGGCGGATGCACCTGAAAGCAGTCACTTAAGCATACCCTGAGAATGACCTGTGGCCTCAGAAGAGTGTGTGTTCAGAGTCCCGCACTAAGGAACCTGGGAGTGGCCAATCCAGAGTTTCTTTCCTTGTCTATGAAGGATGTCTCAACCTCTGACCCATCCCTTGGAATGCGGGTTGTATAGGGGATTGAGGCCCTTTGTTATGGGTTAGATGGAGGGTGCAAAGTAAAAATACTAGGTAAACTGCAAGCTTTTTACAAACAGTAGGTGTTCTGTCCAACTCTCCACCACTGAACAGTCCCTGTAGGTGCATTCCCCCAATAAACCTTATATATCATTCACTGTCTCCAAGTCTCTTCTTTGGCCTCTTGGACACAGTGCTATCCCTATTGGAATCAATAGGGGTCCAGCATGACAATAGCGAGTTGGGAAAAGGAAATGTGGTTATACCAACTGAGACTTAGGAAGGCTAAATAACATGTGCAATGTCACTTAGGCCATGATGTGATTTCCCAGTTCCCAACACGGCACGAAGATCAGGGCTGCCTGAAGACCTTCATGGGGAGCATACCCAGTCCATCTTCCACTTGGTCCAGCTCTTTCCATCATGCCACATTTTCCCCTAAGGAAGACAAGGAGGCAACAGGGGGTCTGAGAACACAAAAGCATGATCAGAGGGTAGAGGGGCTACAAGAAGAGCCCCAGAAATAACCCTAGAAAAGGTTATTTCTTTTTTAGAAAGAAAAGAAAACCCTCATAATTCTGCTTCAGGCTGTTAAAGTTTGGAAAAAATGCCTTTCATATACAGCATTATGATGCATTAAAAAACAACAGGGGCCGGGCGTGGTGGCTCATGCCTGTAATCCCAACACTTTGGGAGGCTGAGGCAGACAGATCGTGAGGTCAGGAGTTCGA
>NW_012099132.1:138255-172274 GCF_000951045.1 Mandrillus leucophaeus
AATTACCCCCTATTTCCCCAGAAAAAGTTTCTGTGGGCAACACCACAGCAGTACAAACCTGGAGTGTTTTTTTTCAGTGAATATTCTTTCTGGATGTATTAGTCCATTTTCACACTGCTATAAAGAAATACCCAAGACTGGGTAATTTATGAAGGAAAGAGGTTTAATTGACTCACAGTTCCACATGGCTGGGGAGGCCTCGGGAAACTTACAATCACGGCAGAAGGTGAAGGGGAAGCTGGCACATCTTGCACGGCAGCAGGCGAGAGAGAGTGAGAGCAGAGAAAGCTGCCTTATAAAACCATCGCATCTCACGAGAACTTACTCACTGTCACAACAACAGCATGGAGGAAACCACCCCCAAGATCCAGTCACCTCCCACTAGGTCTCTCCCTCAGTACCTGGGGATTAAATTCAAGATGAGATTTGAGCGGGGAGGACACAAAGACTAACCATTTCCTTTTTCCCTCTAGTGGTACAAGCAAGTAAGGATCAAATTCTAAGATGAAGACAGAATTCTGATGCGGCTCTTCTACAATGCCTTGCCTCCCCAATAAATAAATGAAACTTTCTAGGGAACCCCAGAGAAGAGGTGAAGGGATTTGGTTTCTGTATGGAAAGAAAAGTGTGAGGGTCTTGAGGATTCTGAGTATTGTAAGGAAGAATAATTTAAATATAAATGAGATTTGAATTTATCACACAAAATGCAGGGAATTTTCCTCCTTGAAACCAGATTTGTTCTGTGTCTTACTCAGAAATATATCAGCCCCAGAGCAAAGGGCATGGCAGTACAGGAAACAGAACTGGGTTTTGAGGCACATTTCCCCAGCTGACTCTTTGACCTTGAGCAAATCTCTTCCTTTCTCTGGATGACCAATGACCTTTCAGCGCTCTTCCCATTTCAACACTGTGTCACTCCAGTCAAAATTTTTATAAAAAGAAAATGGGAGGAAAATCCAGACTTTACTAATCCGAAATGCAGAGCCAAGGGACACCACCTCTAGAATAATCTAGATTTGAGTCTGAAGAGTGACAAGAATGAAAACAGAATTCCTAGTGGCAGTTTCAGAGAGCCTCCAGCCCAGCAACTGATGTTGAATATGGCAAAGATTATCACTAGGACCAGGAGTCCACAGGGGTCTCACTTAGGGTCCAAAGGGGATAGGATTTAATAAGAGCTAAAGGTCCTAGAACTTTTTTACTTTTTTTTTTTTTTTTTTTGACACAGAGTCTCACTCTGTTGCCCAGGTTGGAGTGCAATGGAACGATCTTGGCTCACTGCAATCTCTGCCTCCCAGTTCAAGCGATTCTCCTGCCTCAGCATCCCAAGTAGCTGGGATTACAGGCACACTCCACCAAGCCCAGTTAATTTTGTATTTTTAGTAGAGACAGGGTTTCACCATGTTGGCCAGGCTGGTCTCGAACCCCTGACCTCAGGCGATCTACCTGCCTCAGCCTTCCAAAGTGCTGGGATTACAGGAGTGAGCCCCTGCACCCAGCCAGTCCTAGAACTTGAAGGTGAAAGTAGAGTTACTCAGTCAAACTGTAACAGAGACTCAGAATTAGAGGACTTGCCCAAGGACTGGAAGTGATGAAGGCAAGTGATTCAATCAACATAGTCAATGGGACTGAGCATGGTGGCTTACACATGTAATCCCAACACTTTGGGAGGCCGAGACAGGAGGATCACTTGAGCTCAGGAATTCAAGACCAGCCTGGGTAACATAGTGAGACTCCATCTCTACAGTTTTTTTTTTTAATTAGCCAGGCGTGGTGGCACAGGCCTGTAGTCCCAGCTACTTGAAAGGCTGAGGTGGGAGGATCGCTTTCGCCTAGGATGTCAAGGCTGCAGTGAGCTGTGATCATGCCACCGCCCTCCAACCTGGGAAACAGAGCAAGACTCTGTCTCAAAAAGAAACAAACAAGCATCATCAATGGGCATTACTGTGCCACTCATAACGCTGCCTTATTCACCAGTTTCTTCATTGTCCTGGATCAGGTTTCTCAGAAGCTGATAGATGAGAAAATGTGTGCAAGTGATTTGTTAAGAAAGGGCTCCCAGGAGAAAGCAGTAAGAGAGGTGGGGAAGCAGAATAGGGAAAGGGAGGAAGCCAGAAGGCAGGCTGAAGTCCTAGCCTCAGCCTGATTCTGGAGGGTCAGTTATACCACACAATTTGTCCTGCCTCAAGGCAGAGGAGCTGGGCTTTCCTGCTCCTTCACTCCTCAGCCATCACCTTGGGCTGCCCTGAAGGCATGAAAACTCCTGAGTACTTTTCACTCTTGAGAGCATCCAGGGTAAGCTGCTTCTGTAGCCCAAGGGCAGTTCTCTGAAGAAGGTTGTAGGTTTCAGCTATTAGGATAGGAGGCAAGCCCATGGACGCTGCCGATGAGAACACAGAACTGCTCAGCATTTCCGCAGGGACAGGGTGAGACACCAACACCAACAGTGTCCATATATATTGGACTTTTCTCCCTACATGAATCATCAACTCGTTATGGGACGAAGCATGGGTTTCAGATTCCAACAGACCTGGAGTTGGGTTCCAGCTCCATCAATTACAAGGTCTGTGACTTTAAACAAAATGTTTAACTACACTGAGACTCAGTTTTTGCAACTGCAAAATTCAATTGATTCACCTCAAATAAACAAAGTGCATTTTAATCCATTCTAAAATGCACATCTTTTCAAATTTAAAAATCTTCCAAATCAGTATACATCTCGTAATCATTCTTGGCCAGGCAGTAATCACAGGCTTGTCTCTGGCTGTGCTCAAGAGAACTTGGTTGCAGTTGCTGACAATATTGTCACAATTGAGTTATATGCACTGTTGATAATATAGGTGTTTTAATCCCTGTTTTAAATGTCTCCAAAATGATTACACTAGCATTCAATGTCAATAGGAAAAGTTTTAATAGAAATAGCACAGCGGAGAATGAAAACAACAGTTGAACGTGGATTTGGTATGAGAGACACAAAAACTCTTAGAAGGAATGACCACGTTTACCTACTTTTAGCAAAATAAAATCAAACACAGCCTTTCTAGAACCTAAAAAAGGAAGATACCCACCAGAAGATGAATCTGTGTTGCATTTTGCTACTGAGAAGTGTGCACAAGGATTGCCCATTCTGGCAACTGAAGGCAGAGAAAATTGCTGAGCCCTTCAGAATAGATGAAAGGAATTTCAAAGCAACAAGATGCTGGTGTGAGTGATTCATATAAGACACATCACTATCTTTGTGTCATGGTTTCATTAGTAGATTTTTGTTCCTGGTCCATGAAATAATGGTGCATCTGGCAGTCAATTATGTCTTAGATTAAATGAAATTCCCCCAAATTGCAAATGCCACAAGGTTTGGCTATGCCCTGGAGCTGACAGTACTGAGGTGAATGTGAGGAAGTGAGGTCCCCAGGAATGATGAGGCATCATAGAAAGGCCAGGCTTCTCTTATGGGATTCTGGGCGGCACAAAAAAGTGAACATGGGATCAACTTATAACTGGGACGGCAGGAAACCTTTAACGTTTGAAATACAGTAGCTAGAGATGAAAAATGACAAAGCCGTCACTTGCAGAAGTGATCTCTCCTCTGCCCTAGCCTCACTAGAGACCTTTCTACTCAGGGGGTGTGTGTGTGCTAGCCCATTTTGCATTGCTATGAAGAAATAGCTGAGGCTGGGTAATTCATAAAGAAAAGAGGTTTATTTGGCTCATGTTTCTGTAGGCTGTACAAGCATGGCACCAACATCTGCTCAGCTTCTGGTGAGGCCTCAGGAAGCTTCCACTCATGGTGGAAGGCAAAGGGAGAGCAAGCGAGTCCCATGTCAAGAGAGGAAGCAAGAGAGGGAGCAGGGAAGTCCCAGACTCTTTTTAACAATCAGATCCTGCATGAACTCATTCCCATGGAGAGGGCACCAAGCCATTCATGAGAGATCAGCCCCCATGACCCAAACACCTCCCAGCATGCCCCACTTCCAATATTGGGGATCACATTTCAACATAATTGGAGGGGACAAACATCCAAACCATATCATGGGGGATATGCAGAAACTTAATGACCCTCACGTTAGGGAAACAGCAGGCCCCAGAAGGGCCCCTAAGGGCTCCTGCTGGGCCAGGTGTGGCCCTCTAGTGGCTGTGAGAGGCTGTCCAGGGATCCCAGAGGAGGGCCGCTGAAGAGAGGCTACGGGCAGCAGCCAGGCACCAGTTAGTGAGGAAATATTCTAATATTTAGAAAATCACTGTGGTCACATTGGTGTTTACTGGTCAAATATCAGCCCTGCTGTCCTGTATATCATGAAAATTAAAAGCCAAATTATGGATGTCTGGGCACAGTGGCTCACGCCTGTAACCCCAGCACTTTGGGAGGCGGAGGCAGGTGGATCGCTTGAGGTCAGGAGTTTGAGACCAGCCTGGGCAACATAGTGAAACCCTGTCTCTACAAAAAATACAAAAATTGGCCAGGTGTGGTGGCAGGCACCTGCTATCCCAGCTACTAGAGAAGGTAAAGCAAGAAAATCCCTTGAGCCCAGGAGGCAGAGGTTGCAGTGAGCCAAGATTGTGCTACTGCACCCCAGCCTGGGTGACAGAGTGAGACCCTGACTCAAAAAAAAAAGAAAAACAAAAAAAGAGCCAGGCTGTGGAGTCAGACACGGGCCTGAATCCCTGCAGGATGACCTTAACTCAGTCATTTAACTTCTTACAGTCTCATTTGTTTTTTCATTTTTGTAATGGGGAAAATACTTGATTCTACAGGTTTCTTAGAATTAAATGAGGTAAGATAGGTATAATACTTCAGCATGGGACCCAGCACATAGAAAGTACTCCACAAACCAAAGCTGCTAGCACTTCTCATGCACAAGGAGCCAGGCAATTTGTCCAGTCATTAGTGGATGACTCACTTTGGACTGTCTATGTTGAAGATGTGGGGTTAGGGTTTGACTGTTGATAGCCATTAAAAGACAACCACAATGAGAACATCTGGTTTCCATTGAAATTCTAGTCTGTCCCTGTGTTATTTGAGTCAGCTTAGGATTTCTTCCCCCTACCTCCAAAACAACTGAAAGCTTTGTACTACATTTACCATTGTTAAGTGGGTTGAAAATGTTCTTTATTAAAAAACAGGCCCCAGAGCAGTATGGGAGACAGCTATCTATTTTGGCAAGTTGTCTTTCCATTAAGTACATATTACACAGTCAACTCACCATGGAAAAGCAGTTGAGACATTTCTCACTGACCTTTCTAGCCCCAGTTATTTAATGCTTAGAAAATACTGGAGGGATAATATCATCAAAATTTGCAGCTAATGGGTGAATTTAGCACTGTCTGTGTCTTTAAAACATGCTTTCTCATCCTAATTAATGCTTATTTTGTACCGTTTTTCACTATTACACATACTATTACAGTTAATACGCTTATAGTTACATCTTTGTGCCTTTGTCTAATTATTTCCTCAGAAATTCTTAGAAACAGAGTGCCTAGAATAAGTGGCATATAGATCTTTTTAATGAACATATATTGCCCTCCAGAAAGTTTTTACCAATTTACAATTTTAGCAATAATGTATGAAGGTATATTTCCCCATACCCTCAACATTTAAATCTTTACAATCTGATAGGCAAAAATGTGATCTTACTGCCTATTGCTTCAATTTGCATTTCTTCAGTTACTCATTAGTTAGGCATCTTTATATTTGCTTATAAAATGGATTTCTTACTCTGAAATTTCTCTTTGAATCTTTTGCTGATTTTTCCAAAGACTGCTGATATTTTTACTCAGTTATAAGCATTCTTTAAAATGTAAATAATAAGTTTAAATACAGGCCAGGTGTAGTGGCTCATGCCTGTAATCCCAGTGTCTTGGGAGGCCAACTCAGGAGGATCACTTGAGCCCAGGAGTTCAAGGCTGCAATGAGCTGTGCTCCTGCCACTGCACTCCAGCCTGGGCAACAGAACTGTCTCTAAAATAATATAAAATCATATAAATATAAACACAAATTAAGAACTCATAGAATCATGACTTTGTCAAAATCTACTTACTTCCTAAAGGCTCTGCTATGATCTGATTGTGTCCCCCCAAAATTCAAATGTTGAAATTTAATTGCAGTATGATAGCATTAAGAGGTGGAGGTGATTACATCATGAAGGTAGAGGCCTCAGAAGTGAGAATAATAACCTTATCAAAGAGGTGCAGATCTTGCTCTGTCACCCAGGCTGGAGTGCAGTGGTGCCTTCATGGCTCACTGCCGCCTAAACCTCCCAGGTTCAAGTGATTCTCCCACCTCAGCCTCCCAAATAGCTGAGACTACAAGCTTGCACCACCATTCCCAGCCATTTTTTTGTATTTTTTGCAAAGATGGGATTTGACCATGTTGCCCAGGTTGGTCTCAAACTCCTGGATTCAAGATATCTGCCAGACTCGGCCTCCCTAAGTGCTGGGATTACAGGCATAAGCCACTGCACACAGCCTTTAGGATTCTTAATATTTAGTAAAGTTTTAACTACATAATAAATACCCAAATACCAATCATATCTATGTATCATACAACCTACTAATAATGTAACAGAATTTTTAAGATTAAGTAATATTAAGTAATAATAATATTAATATTAATATTACTTAATATTCCTTAATATTCAATACAATATTTAGTATTAATATATTTAATATTTAAATATTATTTAATATACTTAATATTTAATATTTTAATTGCTTAATAATATTAAACAATATTTAAAACTTAATATGAAGTATATTATTAACGAACTGTTATTTAGTTTCTGGATTTGCAAATGGGAAGGTAGAAAGAAGGAGACATAGGAAGGCAAATGGAAAAATAAGGTATTCTTTTTAGGTCACAGAATTTTTCAATTAAAAGGGGTCTTAAACATTATTAATCTAATACCTTTATTTTACAGAAGAAAATGAGACTCAGAAAGGAGTGATTAATCTGTTTTCTTTCTTTTTTAAAAAATAAGACCATAAATATTGTTTTATAGCATGTTTATGTTTCATTTATAAAACATGAACAACTCCTCACATCTTTAGATTTTCTATGATAGCATCATTTTTAATGACTGTGTGATATTTTAGTATAAGAATGTGTGTCAATTTATTTAACCAATCATGAAGAAGCATTTTAACCTATAACATAAATATTACTGATTCTAGGTAGTAAAAAGAAAAACAAAAAAACTATAAATCATGGGGCCTGGTTTTCAAGAAGTGCATATTTTGTTACTCTGGTATGAAAACTTAAAACTCTAGGCCAGGCGAGGTGGCTCATGCTTGTAATCCCAGCACTCTGGGAGGCCGAGGCATGTGGATCACCTGAGGTCAGGAGTTCAAGCTCAGCCTGACCAGTATGGTGAAACCCCATCTCTCCTAAGAATACAAAAATTAGCCAGCGTGGTGGTGCACACCTATAATCCCAGCTACTCGGGAGGCTGAGACAGGAGAATCTCTTGAACCTGGGAGGCGGAGGTTGCAGTGAGCCAAGATCACGCCACTGCACTCCAGTCTGGGCAACAAAGCAAGACTCCATCTCAAAAAAAAAAAAAATCTCCGTCCCCCAGTGTTACCTGGCAGAGACTTTGGCAGCAGATGATCAGCATCTTAGGAGATGATTATGTGAATATAAAAGGAGACCACCTGTAATCCCAGTGCTTTGAGAGGCCAAAGCAGGAGAATCTCTTGAAGCCAGGAGTTCAAGACCAGCCTGGGTAACATAGTGGGACCCTTCCCCCATCTCTAATAAAAAAATAAAATAAAAAGAATTTTAAATAATATCATGTAAGAAAAATTCATCCTACCCCATTAATAGAATTTATACTCATTCTAAATCAATGAGCCAGAATAATGGGGTTTTACTTTGTTTCACAGAATCAGAGGGTCTTACAGTAAGAAGGGAATTTCAAAGCTGCTTATCCAAAACACTCATTCAATAGCTAGATCTCGTTCAGCAGCCTCTCCATGAAGTTCTGCAGCAACACCGATGTGACAGAGACAGCCTCACTTTCTGAAGGCAGTTAGAAAGTGCTTCCATATACTGATACAGGATCTGTTTCCTTGTAACTTCCTCACACTTGTTTACCAAACAATACTTTTGGGACCAAACAGAACAAGTTGAATTCCCCTGCCACATGGCAGCACGTGTAGTGTTTGGAGACAGTTCTGATGGCCTCTCCCAACATACACCATCCCCACCCTCTTCCTGCCCCACCTTCTCTAGACTAACATCTCCAGCTCCTCATATGGTGGCCATTGTTCTCGTTCCTTGACATTTGCGTTGTTTTTTCCTGAATATGATTCAGTTTGTCCACATTCCTCAAAGGATGGGCCTACAGTACTCTTGATAAGGAGTTGCAAATTCAGATAGCTCCAGGGATTAGACCCTAACTAAAGATAAATATGAAGCCGGCAGGGTGGCTCACACCTGTAATCCCAGCACTTTGGGAGGCAGAGACGGTTGGATCATGAGGTCAGGAGTTTGAGACTAGCCTAGCCAACGTAGTAAAAGCTTGTTTCTACTAAAAATACAAAAATTAGCTGGGTATGGTGGCGCACACCTGTAGTCCCAGCTACTCGGGAGGCTGAGGCAGGAGAATCGCTTGAACCCAGGAGGCGGAGGCTGCAGTGAGCCGAGATGGCGCCACTGCACTCCAGCCTGAGTGACAGAGCGAGACTCTGTCTCAAAAAAATAAATAAATAAATAAACATGCAATTGTGGCCCAGTATAAAGACATGAGGAATGGTGGGAGCTGGACTTAGCCCTGATTTAAGGCTTTCATATTAAAAACTTTAAACTCAGGTGCTAGTCAAAGAGTATTGGGGCGTAGAGTCATATTTGCCCTTCTGGGCCACTGGTTATCTGATCAAGGTAAAGCTGTCCCGTCCCTGATACTAAAAGGCAGTTGTCACTGTATTAGTTATGATGTGTATAATCAGCCCCCCTCTTTGAATATGTCCTCTTATCAACTCATTTTTGCCTTTGGTGGGGTAGCTCATTACTTTAGTCTGGTCAAGACATTTTACGATTCTGATTCTATAATATTACTGAGACAAATGGTTCCCTATCGTGTGTGTGTGTGTGTGTATATATATGTGTGTGTGTGTGTGTATACATGTGTATATATATACATAATTTGTATATTATGTATTATATAATTTATACATTATATAAATGTTGAATTTTACTTGAGCCCTGTCATCCTGGTAAACAGTAAAGGCTAAGAAATCCCCCACCCCTTATGTTGTAGAGAATGGCTTACTGAAAAGAACCACCTTTCCCATACGACATACATAAGACCTATAGATGCCCCCATAACTTGTTAACAAGGCCAGACCCTACTGCTCCTCTAGACTGATCAATAAGAACAAAATGCTTTTTCAGCACACTTTGATTCAGCTGCCCTCCTTCCTCCAGGCTCCTAAACTCTGTCCTGCCTCAGCCTGAGCCAGCACACAGTCCCTCCTGAGAACAGGCTGGCCTCAGGGTCAAACATTCTCTCATCTACTGTCCCGTCACATTGCTTTTCATCCCACTTCTCCATACCTGGTTCTCTTTGTGTTTACCCTCTCTATACAAGAAAACCTCAGCCGGGTGCGGTGGCTCAAACCTGTAATCTCAGCACTGTGGGAGGCTGAGGCAGGTGGATCACAAGGTCAAGAGATCAAGACCATCCTGTCCAACATGGTGAAACCCCATCTCTACCAAAAGTACAAAAATTAGCTGGGCATGGTGGCGCGCACCTGTAGTCTCAGCTACTCGGGAGGCTGAGGCAGGAGAATTGCTTGAACCCGGAAGGCGGAGGTTGCAGTGAGCCAAGATCGAGCCACTGTACTCCAGCCTGGCAACAGAGCAAGACTCTGTCTTAAAAAAAACAAAAACCTGTCTTTGCCTAACTCGTAGGAAGCTTGCAGATCTTATAGTCAAAGCACTCTCCCTATTGCAACACTCCGTCTCTCTTACTGCAAGAGTCTGTTTCTCCTCTTTGCAATAATCCTTTTGAATAAAGTCTCTTCTTACCTGGTCCAGATTTACTTGACAATATACATTATAATAATATGTTAATGTTATTACATTAGCTCACCTAAGTTTTCTTTTTTAAGAAAAAAGAAAGGGAGTCAGGGGCTCACTGTCATCCAGAGACACTGCTGAAGTGCAATGAGACAGTCAATAGCTCACTGCAACCTTGAATTCCTGGGTACAAGTGATTCTCCCACCACAGCCTCCCAAGTAACTAGGACTACAGCTGTGCGCCGCCATATCCAGCTAATTTTTGAACTTTTCTGTAGAGACAAAGTCTTGCTACACTGCCCAGGCTGGTGTCAAATACCTGACCTCAAGTGATCCTCCCACCTCAGTTTCCCAAAGTGTTGGGATTACAGGCGTGAGCCACCACACCTGGCTAGTTTGCATTTATTTTAGCACTATTGAGTCACAGTGATTGTCATCCTAAATCTTTCTCCCATATGCAGGTGCTAAACCTCAGCTCCCCTCTCCAAGCACGTCCTCTTATCAACTGATTTTTTTTCCCTTTGATGGAGCATCTCATTACTTCAGCCTGGTCAAGGCATTTTAGGATTCTGATTCTATAATATTACTGAGGCAAAGTGGTTCTCTATCATTTACTAAATTGGTCAAATAGGCTCTTATAGCTTCATTTGTGTCATCAATAAAACAAGTTTGTAATACAGGACCAAAAGCTGAGTCTTCAGGAATGATTAGAAACCTTTCTCCCAATCTCTTTTATTAATAGTTAATGTAGAGTTAACTCTATATTATATAGGTAACACATTAAATATGAAAAATCACTGGCATTTCCTTAAGGCAGAGACACTTCATAAATATTTGTTAAATGAATGGTTTAAGAAAGAGCCACAACCACATTTCAATTTAATATTGTTTGATTTAATTGAGCATTTATATTAAGTTCTATTCTTACAAATTAAAAAAAAAAAAATACCAGTATACTCCAGGGTGAAGAAAAAGAAAGAAAGGAGCCAGGCACGGTGGCTCAAGCCTGTAATCCCAGCACTTCGGGAGGCCGAGACGGGCGGATCACAAGGTCAGGAGATCGAGACCATCCTGGCTAACACAGTGAAATCCCGTCTCTACTAAAAAATACAAAAAAACTAGCGAGGTGGCGGGCGCCTGTAGTCCCAGCTACTCGGGAGGCTGAGGCAGGAGAATGGCGTGAACCCGGGAGGCGGAGCTTGCAGTGAGCTGAGATCCGGCCACTGCACTCCAGCCTGGGCAACAGAGCGAGACTCCATCTCAAAAAAAAAGAAAAGAAAAGGTAAAGAGGCAGCACACGGTGGCTCATGCCTGAAATCTCTGCACTTTCTTTGGGAGGCCAAGGCGGGAGGATCACGAGGTCAGGAGATCAAGACCCTCCTGGCTAACATGGTGAAGCCCTCTCTACTAAAAATACAAAAAATTAGCCAGGTGTGGTGGCGGGCACCTGTAGTCCAAGTTACTCGGGAGGCTGAGGCAGGAGAATGGTGTGAATCCCGGAGGCGGAGCTTGCAGTGAGCCGAGATTGCACCACTGCACTCCAGCCTGGGCAAAAGAGCAAGACTCTGTCTCAAAAAAAAAGAAAAAAGAAAAAAAAAGAAAGGCCGAGCACAATGGTTCATGCCTGTAATCCCAGCACTTTGAGAGACCAAGGTGGAAAGGATTACTTCAGCCCAGAAGTTTGAGACCAGCCTCCACAACATGGAAAAAAATAGAAAAATTAGCCAGATATGGTGTCATGCACCTGTAGTTCCAGCTACTTGGGAGACTGAAGTAGGGGAATCACTTGAGCCCAGGAGTTCTAGGCTGCAGTGTGCTGTGATCGCACCACTACATTCCAGCCTGGGCAAAAGAGCAAGACCCTGTAAAAAGAAAGAAAAAGAAAGACAGAAAGAAAGAAAGACGGAAAGAAAGACAGACAGAAAGAGAAAAAAAGAAAGAAAGAAAAGGAAAGAAAGAAAGAAAGAGGAAATTTAACTAGTTCTGAACGATGTATTCGTCTTCTGAATATGTATCATAGTAGAAACCGCTTTTTACAACTTTCATTCATTTATTCAACAAATATTTATTAATATTTATTGTATACCTACTGGTACCAGACACTATTCTAGGCACCAAGGATAAAGAAGTAAACAAAACAGAGTTCCTACCCTTGTTGAGTTCACATTCTAGTAGGGAACATACAGTAAACAAGTAAGCCAATCCATAGATAATATAACATCAGTTCATAATAAGGGCTGTGTAGAAAAATAGAGCAGGGGCTGGTCACAGTGGCTCATGCCTATAATCCCAGTACTTTGGGAGGCTGAGGCAGGTAGATCGCCTGAGGTCAGGAGTTCCAGATCAGCCTGGCCAACATGGCAAGACCCCCGTTTCTGCTAAAAATACAAAAATTAGCTGGGCATGGTGGCGCATGCCTGTAGTCCCAGCTACTTGAGAGGCTGAGGCAGGAGAATCGCTTGAACCTGGGAGGCGGAGGTTGCAGTGAGCCGAGATCGCGCCACTGCACTCCAGCCTGGGTGCAATGAGACAGAGTAAGACCTGTCTCAAAAATAAATAAATTAAATTAATAATAATAATAATAATAAAAGTTAAACTTTAAAATAGAGCAGAGTCGGGGATAGAGAAGGATGGGGCAGAGTGACACTTCAGACAGAGTTGTCAGGAAAAGGCCCTCGGGAAGTGAATAAAGGTGGAGAAGTCAGGCAAACACCTGAATGTAGAACATCCCAGGCCAAGAGAAAGGCAAGGGCAAAGGCCTCTGGTGGAAACATGGCTAGTTTCTTTGAGGGACAAAAAGGAAAGCCAGCGTGGCCACAGCAGAATAAGGAGGAGGTAGAAAATGTGATGTGAGCTGGGCAGGAACCAGGTCATGTACGGCCTGGAAAGCCATGTAAGGACCTTAGATTTCGTCCAATGTGGCTGGAAGCCATTGGAGGACTGAGAACAGAAATGTGACGTGGTCTATTTTTTATTTTGAGAGATCGCTTTGGCTGTTGGGTAAGAAATACACTGAACATACTTTGAAGGGGCAAGAGAGACTTGATCTTTTTTTTCTTTTTGTTTTTCTTACATCTTTTTTACAACTCTGGTAAGGACCTATTTAGAGTTTTAAAATATTTCAGCACCAGTGAAATGGACAGAATTAGTGTAGTGCCCAGTCAAAGGTGCATGAGCTTTAGAATAGTTGCTTTAAAAGTTATGGTAAAGTTCACCTATCCATGAAATGTGAAATGCTTAGGTTGAAAATTACTTCCAACTGTTCTTGAAGATATATGTACCAAGTAACTAATGTAGCTCTGCACACGTCAGAACCCTAGAGGCAAAGAGCTAAGGTTAGTCTCAACATTGCTTCTTTTAAGAACGTAGATGACAATGCCATTTCAAAGAAAATTGTACAGAAACTGTAAGGCTATCAAAGCAGAGGTAAAGAAGCAAGAGGAAATACTGAAGTAAGAAGCTCTGCATTTTAAATACGCTGTGTGTGCTATTAACCATAAAAACTGCATGTATAAATGTATTCAATCGAAACTCCATTATATGAGATACACTGCTAGTGATTACTCAAAATCCACCACCATCCTCTAACTTTTCCCTTGTGAACTAAACCCCAGTTTGGTTCAGAACAGTGGCATGCCTGGTCTTGGGTGAATCAAGATTGGTCTAAGCTGTTCAATGAGAACCCTTCCTTGCCTTTCCACCTTCCTTTGAAAGTGGAGGAGGCCAAATGACCCAGTTCCAGCCAGAAATCTGCTTGGGAGTGTGATCTGGGGGTGTGAATATGATAGTAGAACCTTCTTTTCTTTCTTTTTTGGTAGCATCTGTGAACCATTCACTTTCTAATTGTGGATCACACAGTGTTTTCACAGCTCATGTTACTGTCTTATAACTTCCAGCCCCTCTTTCCACCCCCACTCTTAAATGAAAGATAAAACAAAAAAGGAGGCCAGTTGGAATTTATTTTCCTCCCTCTGTAGCAGATGTTAAAGGTTTAACTTTACTGACAAAAATTGTCGGACACAGCTGGCTTCCCCTTCCCCCTCTCTTCCTGCCTTGTTTGTGGGCATGTGGGCTACTATTCAGGCATGCTGCAACAATGGGGGAAAAGCCAAGAGATTTACCAGGATGCTGGTCCTAATGTCATTAGCCACCAAACCAACACTGTTAGCAGTGGAAGTTATCCGGGTCATACGGCGCCAAAATATGTTACCGTTTGCCAATCTGCAGAGGTCTGCAGCAACCTCAATTCTTGCCTCCTCAGAAGAAAGAATTCGACCAAGGAGCATAAGGTAGAAGACACTGAGGCAAGTTTTAGAGCAGGAGTGAAAGTTTATTAGAAAACTTTAGAACAGGAGCAAAAGGAAGTAAAGTACACTTGGAAGTGGGCCAAGCGGGCGACTTGAGAGAGTCAAGTGTGCGGTTTGACCTTTTGACTTGGGGTTTTATATGTTGGCGTACTTCCGGGGTCTGTGTCTCTTCCCCGGATTCTTCCTCAGGTGGGTTTCTGTATGCACGGTGGCCTGCCAGCACTTGGGAGGTGAGCATGCCCGGTGCGTTTACTGGAATTGTATGCATGTTCACTGGAGGCATTCTTCCTTACCAGCCCAATGTCCCCAGGAGGTCGTATACCATTAAACTCCACTGTTTTGCCTTAATGTGCATGTGTGAGCTCACTTGCCCAACTCCTGAGATCTTATCAGGAAACCACTGATCACCAGCTTCAGGTTTTTCCTATCTGTAGGGAGACTGCCTTTTCCTAGTACTTGCTCGACCAATTATTATTTTAGAGAGACAGTTAACAACCACCTGACCATCCGTCACCCAATGGTCACCAAATTCCTGGTTAGCGGGGACCCTCTCCTGCCCTGTTCTTTTCTGACTAGTACTGTAATAACACCGTCTGTAACAACACCATCAGCACCTACTTCCAGACTTCTTGTTAAGTAACAACTAGAAACTCCTGTAGAAAGTCTCTGTAAATTGGGTTTTCTGTTACTTGTAGCCAAACAGTCTTTTTTTTGAGAAAGAGTCTTGCTCTGTCACCCAGGCTGGAGTGTAATGGAGCCACCTTGGCTCACTGCACCTCTGCCTCCCAGGTTCATGCAATTCTCCTGCTTCAGCCTCCCAAGTAGCCGGGATTACAGGCATGTGCCACCAAGCCTGGCTAATTTTGTATTTTTAGTAAAGACTGGGTTTCACCATGTTGGTCAGGTGGGTCTCAAACTCCTGACCTCTACTGATCCACCCGCCTCAGCTGGGATTACAGGTGTGAGCCACTGCACTTGGCCAGGAGCTACACTCTCGATTCAAGACTGCTTTTCTCCCGCTTCTTTTCTTTCTTTTTTGATGGCATCTGTGAACCATTCACTTTCTAATTGTGGGTCACACAGTGTTTTCATGGCTCAAGTTACTGTTTTATAACTTCCAGCCCCTCTTTCCACCCTAACTCTTAAATGAGAGATAAAACAAAAAAGGAGGCCAGTTGGAATTTATTTTCTCCCCCTGTAGCAGATGTTAAATTCAAACTTTTTTACTGAGGGAATATTAAAGGCAGCATCTTTTTATCCCAGAGCCACTCCCCCTCGCATTTGAAGGCACAGCCCTCAGGAGGAAGCCTCAGGGGCCTTTTCATCCAGGGTGTGGAGGGAGGGCTCTGAAGCTGGGTGCTGCCTCCCCCTCCACCACTTCCCCACTGTGGGCCTTGGGCAAGATTTTGAATCACTCTAGGTCACAGTTTACTCATCTGAAGGGGGTTGGACTAAAGAATCTTGGAAGTTTTTCTAGTTCTTGAGTCAATAAATTGCCTCAAAAAATTGAATGTAAAACCACTGGCCATTTTTAGAAAAAAGTTACTTTCCCAATTTTTTTTTTTTTTTTTTTTGAGAGACAGGGTCTTGCATTGTCACCCAGGCTAGAGTGCTGTGGCACCATCATAGCTCATAACTGCCAGCCAGGTTCAGGCAAGCCTCCCGCCTCACCCTCCAGAGTAGCTGAGACTACAGGTGCACACCACTGCACCTGGCTCATTTTTGTTTTTGTTTTTTTTTGTTTTTGTTTTTGTAGCGATGGGGGTCTCTGCACCTGGCCACTTTCCCTCTTTATTCTACTTCCTTTTCTCAATAACCAGAGATCATCTCATTAATTTGGTTTTATGAGAGTTTATTGCTAATCTTAGTCATTTGGGGTGAAGATCCTCAGTTAAGGTAAATGTTTGAGAAGCTGCCCCTTTAATTCAGATCCATAGTTTTAATCTGTTTAGAGTTTCACAGGACAAATAATAGTACTTCTCTGCTCTGCTTCAGTACTTTCGGGGTTTTTGTTTTGTTTTGTTTTGTTTTGAGACAGAGTCTCACTCTGTCACCCAAGCTAGAGTGCAGTAGCACCATCTTGGCTCACTGCAACCTCTGCCTCCGAGGTTGAAGCAATTCTCCTACCTCAGCCTCCTGAGTAACTGAGATTATAGGCGCGGGCAACCATGCCTGGCCAATTTTGTATTTTTATTAGAGACAGGGTTTCACCATGTTGGTCAAGCTGGTCTCGAACTCCTGACCTCAAGTGATCCACCCACCTTAGCCTCCCAAAAGTGCTGGGATTAAAGGCGTGAGCCACCTCGCCCAACTGCTTTAGTAGTTTCCCCCCGCACCCCCCCACTCGCCCCTGAGACAGAGTCTCGCTCTGTGGCGCAGGCTGGAGTGCAGTGGTGCAATCTCGGCTCAGTGCACCCTCTGCCTCCCGGGTTCAAGCGATTCTCCTGCCTTGGCCTCCCCAGTAGCTGGGATTACAGGCACGAGCCTCTATGCCCTGCTAATTTTTGTAATTTTAGTAGAGATGGGGTTTCACCAAGTTGGCCAGGCTGGTATAAACTGACCTCAGGTGATCTGCCCACCTCAGCCTCCCAAAGTACTGGGATTACAGGGGTGAGCCACTGTGCCTGGCCTGTGCTTCAGTACTTTTGATGTGAGAGGTATTTATTGTTCATGCCTGACCATAATACCTGTATGTTATTAAATTATCTCTCTTTCTGTCTTTCTCTCTCTCTCTCTCTCACATACACATACACACACACACACACACACTCTCTCTCTCTCTCTCTGATCCTTCTGGCTAAATCAGTTTTCCAAATCTTTTGACTTCTGTCCTGCATAGCAGCTCCACCTGATTCATAAGCATCCAGTCTTTTTTCTCATTCCCACTCTGATATTCACAGTCACCTCACAGCCCTCAGACTACAGATCTTATGGGTGTCAACTTCTCTGGGGTGCCTTTCTAGATACCCAGGCTGGATTCTTTGGAAAACAATGGATGAAAGAGAAAATGAAGGGTGAAAAAGCAACTTTCCTTGCTCTTTCTTCTTGAGGACTAGACCAGCATGGTGAACAGGAGCACTTTCACAGGCAGTCAGGGCCACCGTAACAGAGAAATAAAAGCTCTTGCTCAAGTAGAGAAAGAAAAAGCAAGATCCAAGCTCACACAATTCCACCTCTGATTTAACTCCAGAAAATGCCTGAGGCCAATTCACTTAAGACTTATTTAAATTTTATAGCTCATTTTTACTACAGCATCGTGAGCCTCTTATTCTGCCCAATTTTGTCATATTTCAACAAATGAAATGGGATTTTGCTGTTAAGCTGCCTAAAGAACAGAAACATTTGCTGAAGAGAAATACAAGAAGCCAACGAACATAGACCTGGTTATTATTTCTCATCATTATCACCCAAGAACATCTAGCACGCCTTTTTCTTCTTCCTTGTGAGGAAGCTGGAAGCTTCAAGGCCCAAGACTGAGCCACCTGCTTTTCATTTCCTGACCTCCTCCCTGGGCCTCCACAACACCCGCTGCACACACAAAGTCTCCATCCTCTGCTTGCAGACCCGGGCCCCACCACTTCTACCTTTTATTCAGAAGTAAATGAGGCATAAAAAGTCAATACTCTGCATACTTATCAGCTCCAAATGATAAACATCTGCCTGCTGGCCCTATCCATTCCCTTGATCTGTACTGACCCTTGCGTGGCTCCAAGCCTTCTCAGCTTTATGAAGCACTTTCACGTTCATTAATCTCAGAGTCCTCTCCCTAAACCTGAGAGAAGGGTATCCTTCTCTTTGTATTACAGAACAGAAAATGGCTGGGCAGAGGGGAGGTGACTGGCCAAGGTCACACAGGTCAGTGGCAGACCCAGAAGTCTAACCCCCAGTCCAGAGTTTATTTTTCTATAACCTGTACAAGGTTCTCCCTTGTAAGAGTAGAGACATACATAAATCTGAGCCTTACTGGGCAATGTTGGGTTCCAGAAAAAAATAGTCTCAGAAGCCGGTCACGGTGGCTCACACCTGTAATCCCAGCACTTTGGGAGGCTGAGGTGGGCAGATAGCTTGAGTTCAGAAGTTCGAGACCTGCCCCAGCAATACGGCAAAACCCTGTCTCTGCAAAAAAAAAAACACAAAAAATGAGCTGAGCATGATGGCACACATCTGTAGTCCCAGCTACTCAGGAGGCTGAGGTGAGAGGGTCAACTGAGTCCAGGCAATGGAGGCTGTGCTGAGCTGAGATTGTTCCACTGTACTTCAGCCTAAGTGACAGAGTGAGACTCTGTCTCAAGAGAAAAAAAAAAAAAGTCTCAGAAGATGCAGAGTGAAGTAGTGCTAAGAACTCAGGCTATGGAGCCAGAGAACCAAAGTGTGAATCTGAACTCTACCTGCTAATAACTGTATGATGCTGTGTAATTTCGGGAGGCTTCATTCACACAATGCTTCATGTGAATTGCTCCCCCATGTGAATGATGACTAAGGCCTTCAGTGCAGGTGTCTTCGTAATTACATGACTTCCCTGTGACTCAATAGTTCCATTGGAGAAAGGGGCATAATGAGAACTATTTCCAAGGCTGTCATGGCAACTGAATAAAACAAAGCCTACAAAGAGCAGATAAAGCCTGGCCCAATCGCAGATGCCCCAGATGCCCTGTCTCCTTTGAGGATGATTTCCGTCATCCCCACCCCACTGCGTATTATCCCTTATTGTGGAAATGCTTGCCTCTAATGAACGGCTTCCCCTCCATGCCCTCGGCGACTCCCACAGCTGGGACATCCCATAATCTATATTGTGTCAGGCACTGCACTAAGCCCAAGCATGCATGCTCTTCCTCGATCCCCATGTTGCAGGATCTCCCCCACCCTTTCACTAATCCAGACCCTCACTGAAGAATGAGCACCCCAAGTTGCTCCAGGAACACCTGGATAATGGGATTCTCATCTCAGTACTGCCATTAACAATCAAGGTGACCAACAGGCCCGGGATGTCGCTGCTCTGAGTCCCAACTAATTCATCTACCAGGAAAGGTATCTTAATACCTGTCCTGTCCCTTAAGAGAATTGCTGTCTCTATAAACAGGATGAATCATGTGAAGCCGTAAATGAGAGCAGGGAAGAAGGTGAATTCAATGTAAGAGGCTCTGAGTTATTGTTGAAAGAAATGGCCAGGCTCTTACTAACTGCTGAGAACCCCATTTTAAAATTTACCTCTGGGTCAGGCATGGTGGTTCATGCCTATAATCCCAGTACTTTGGGAGGCCAAGGAGGGAGGATTGGTTGAACTCAGAAGTTCAAGACCAGCCTGGGCAACAAAGTGAAAGCTTATCTCTACAAAAAAATTAAAAATTAGCTGAGCATGGTGGTGTGTGCCTGTAGTCCCAGCTACTCAGCAGGCTAAGATGGAAGGATCGCTTGAGCCCAAGAAGTCAAGTCTGCAGTGAGCCATGATCACGTTGTGCCTGTACACTCCAGCCTGGGCGACAGAGCAAGACACTGTCTCAAAAAATAAAAATAAAAATCTACCTCTGAGGGCCAGGTGTGGTGGCTCACGCCTGTAATTCCAGCACTTTGGGAGGCTGAGGTGGGCAGATCACTGGAGGTCAGGAGTTTGACACGGGCCTGACCAACATGGTGAAACCCTATCTCTACTAAAAATACAAAAATTAGCAAGGTGTGGTGGGACAGGCCTGTAATTCCAGCTACTTGGGAGGCTGAGGCAGGAGAATCCCTTGAGCCTGGGAAGTGGAGGTTGCAGTGAGCCGAGATGACACCATTTCACTCAAGCCTGGGTGACAAAAGCATAACTCTGACTCAAAAAAAAAAATCTTCCTCTGAGAAGTACAAGCAGAACCTAACAGTACTGGAGGCAGAAGTCTAAACACAAACACACTAAGAAGATAGAAAGCTTCATGTAATGTGCTATACAGTGCTAGAAAGGAGAACATGAGGGAATTCCCGCTGAACTATACTAGGACTCCTAGACTAAGGCGGGGACAGACATCAGAGAGCCTTAGGATACCCTGCAGACCTCTTCTGTACTCCTGGTTTCAAGGTGACCATGTGGACTGAGGGCCAAATTACTGCCAATCAGATCCAGCCCACCTGTATGTCTCTTACCTGTGCAAACCCATGGGCAACCACAGGGACTCCTCCCTCTTTTCTTTCCCCTGCTCTCCTTTGCATAGCTTTAAAGAATGGCAAAGTAGCAGAGTCCCTGAAGTTAGATATGGGATAGTACATGTTTCTGAATGCACATTCCCCATGGAGTATATTTATGGGACAATTGGGTGTCATATATGACTTAGAAACTCCCCTAGAGAACTAAGATGTGAACAGGCCAGAGATGTTCCTTCAATTCCACGTGCGTGTGCCAAGCACCTGCTGCCACACACCAGGCCTGCACTGGGCACTGGACATAGAAAGGGGCAGAAAGCATGAGCCTGGGCCCCCAAGGGTTCATGCCATAATGGGTGGGGCAAGGAGGATTTTGGTTCTGGCCATTTGCTTTCATTATTATCTCAACTGCTTTCATTGGTTTTTTGGTTTTTTTGTTTTGGTTTGGTTTGGTTTGAGATGGAGTCTCGCTCGCGGCTCACTGCAACCTCTGCCTCTTGGGTTGATGTGATTATTTTGCCTCAGCCTCCTGTAGCTGGGATTACAGGCCCGTGCCACCACACCCAGCTAATTTTTGTATTTTTAGTAGAGACAGGGTTTTATCATGTTGGCCAGACTGCTGTTGAACTCCTGACCTCAAATGATCCGCCAGTCTCAGTCTCCGAAAGTGCTGGGATTACCGGAGTGAGTCGCCATGCCTGGCCTAAGTTTTTTTTTTTTTTAATTATTATTATTTGCCATGTCTTTTTTTTTTTTCCAGGATGATGGGGGTGAGGGGACAATAGCCCCAGCATCTGGTCATAATTTGTAAATCTCGACATTCTCCCTAACACCAGCTGGAAATACTTCATGCTCTAGCATCATGGCAAACAATAAGCATCCATCTTATTTCAAGACTGTGATAAAATGAGAGAGATGGTTATTTGCCTTCTTTTTTGTCTTTTTTTTTTTTTTTCCTTTTATAAAAACAGTAAGTTGTTTGCAGTGCCTTAAAAGAATACTACTTTAATAAAAGCCAGCCTTTACCTTAAAGTCTTTATTCAACAGAGAGGTTTGTCAGATACCAAGGGCTGGTTTCTTCTGAAAATCATTAAAGGTCTGGCTCCGAAGGTGTGCAAGCCACAATTAACCGGGGCCAGCCTTTGTTTTCCTAGGCTCTGCTGCCCCCTGTCAGAAGCTAAGAATGTTACAGGAAATAGAATATTTTGAACAAAGGTTTTCACAGAACAGCAGTTTTACGCTCTTATCAGGTGATGAAATAGAATACTCTCCCACCTTGTGAATGAAGACCAAAGAATTATTTGCTTAAAAATATGCCTATTTTCTTGGCTGCTTAGACGTTCTTGCACAACTCCCAGCAGTAATCACCTGTCTGAAATAATTCAGGCGGCGGCTGTCATTCACTGAGTCCATCTGCACATGTACAGGGAGCGGCAGACGGGTGCTGGGGGCGTGAGGGTGAGTTGTGTGTCCATCCCACGTCGTCACGCTGTTCACAGACCATCGGGGAAGACGAGTGAACAGACGACTTCCACATCGTAGAGCGAGGGAGAAGTGTGTGCGCCCCAGGTGCTGGGGAAGCACACAATGCAGCACTTTCGCCAGGGATGTCCTAATGAAGTCGAAGGAGTCCATTATCAAAGAACTAGTGGGGACCACCCAGCTGAAAGGGAAGCAAAGGGCTTTTCTGGATAGTGGCAACTGCATGTGCCAAGGCAGAGGCCCCTGGAAGAGGGTGGCAAGTTCTGGCAATAGCAAGAGGGGACTGAATTATGCGGTGGTCCTACTCTGAACACCCCAGCTGCTACTCCACTGCCTGGCAACTGGTGGTCCCCGGGCCACTTCATCTCCCATTGCCTCAGTGTATATGGCCAAGTCAGAGGCCAAGACAAAGGCAAGGAAAAGGGACCCTAGAGGGGGATCCAAGGCACACTAAAGTGCTGGCAGTTGCCTTGTGTCCTGCATGCATCCTTTTTTTTTTTTTTCACTTTATTAAAATACTGAGTTTTATTTCACATGTATATTTTTGTCTCCCCACCATTTCCATGTCTGACCACTGCTACTACTATATCCTATCATAACATTCCATACATACTTAAAACCAAGCAAAGGGTGGAGCTCCATCTTTAAAAACTAAACAGACATTTTGGACAACACATTCTTGACAATGGAACCTGGACAACACTTACCAAACATGGTAGGGAAAGTTCTCACTCTGCATTATAAAAACGACAGCCAGATATCAACTATTACAGAAATGAAATAAGACGGAAAATTTTTAACAAATTGTTTAAACTATTTTCTTAAAGAGACTTCCTCCACTGCCAGAGATCTTGAATAGCCTCCTGCTCAGTCATACAGAGGCAATTCTTCACATAATTGATGAACTTGGCTTCCACTCTGCGAAGAAAGCCACCTTTTTCTATACTTGCTTGCATTTTTGCTTTAATGTCTTCTACAGAACTAGGTCTTTTTGGTGTTTTAGGAATTTTTTCCTGTTTTTTGAAGGATTCTTGTCCTTTTGATCTTGGTGTTGATGATGGTTTTGAGTCTTTTCCATTCTGATTTGACTTCTGTGCATTTTTGGCTCGAGTATCTCAAATAGATTTTTTCACTGGTGCTTTTTCTTCAGCTTCCTCATCATCAAAATCATCATCTTCTTCATCATCATTATCTTCATCATCATCTTCAGCAGCAGCAAGTTTTACTTTTTTCTGTGGAACCTTGCTACCACTTCCAGGGGCAGACCGCTTTCCTGATATACTTAAGAGTTTCACATCCTCCTCCTCTTCATCTTCTGACTCTGCATCTTCCTCCACAGCTACTAAGTGCTGTCCACTAATATGCACTGGACCTGAACCACGCTTCAACCTTAAGACCACTGGTGGTGTGATTTCAAAGCCCCCAAGGGAAACCGTTGGCTGTACAGACATTTTCTTTTTTCGTTTTTGTTTTTGTTTTCGTTTGTTTTTTTTGAGACAGGGTCTCGCTCTGTTACCCAGGCTGGAGTGTAGTGGTGCACTCTCGGCTCACTGCACGCTCCGCCTCCCGGGTTCACGCCATTCTCCTGCCTCAGCCTCCCGAGTAGCTGGGACTGCAGGCGCCCGCCACCACGCCTGGCTAATTTTTTTTTGTATTTCTAGTAGAGACGGGGTTTCACCATGTTAGCCAGGATGGTCTCGATCTCCTGACCTCGTGATCCGCCCGCCTTGGCCTCCCAAAGTGCTGGGATTTACAGGTGTGAGCCACCGCAGACATTTTCAAAGTTGCCAGTGTTACTTGAATTGGACTACCTTCATAATTCATTGCCTCTGCTTCAACAACGTACAATTCATCCTTTGCACCAGCCCCTAAACTGACCGTTCTTAAACACAACTGGTGCTCGTTTTCATCATTATCCACCTTAAAGTGATCATCTTTGTCGGCCTTTAATTCACAACCGAAAAGACTGTTTTGGGGCCTCGGGGGGCTCATGTCCACATCCATCGCATCTTCTATCAGGTGGCGGCAGGCACTTCGGTGGGAGAGAAGGCGGACGGAGATAAACCAACGCTGCCCCACAGAACAGCCGCGTAGGACAGAATCATACCAGGAATGTTCTGTATGCATTCTGTCCACATCCACAAGAGTTCAAATATTTTGCTATCTGGCCGGGCGCAGTGGCTCACGCCTGCAATCCCAGCATTTTAGGTAGCTGAGGTAGGTGGATCACTTGAGCCCAGGAGATAGAGACCAGCCTGGCCAACATGGCAAAACCCCATCTCTAAAAAAACACAAAAATTACCTGGGCATGGTGGTATGTGCCTGTAAGTCCCACCTACTCAGGAGGCTGAGGTGGGAGAATCAGCCGACCGAGCCCAGGAGGTTGAGGCTGCAGTGAGCCGAGATCATGCCACTGCACTCCAGCCTGAGCAACAGAGTGAGAACTTGTCTCAAAATATATATATGTGTGGGAGGGGAGAGGGGGCACACACGCTAACTGAGGACACTATCTCAAAACCTGAAGAGAAAGGGCATCACTAAATAGCCAACAGACATTTGGACATAATCAGAGCTACTGTTCACAAAATGACACAAGGAAACACCAAGCAGGGAGTAAACAGTGATCATCTGTGGGATTTGAAAACTCGACCTCCAGGAAACACCTAGACTGATTGCTCATAAAACTATTTCCTCTGCCCAGCTGCCCACCGTCTGGGAAGTGAGGAGCGCCTCTGCCCGGCTGCTGTGCAACCCTCCAAGTGTGAAGTGACAGCCTTGTGTGTGATATTTCTGCCCTCCCCAAGTTAGCATTTTCAACATTAAAGTTTACTTTTTAATTGAAAGTTTTAAATTGGAGAATAAAAAAAAAACTATTTCCCCTCAGTCCTAAACTTGTTTCACTTCATGAAACCAGTTAACTAAGTGACAAAAGAAAGTTTTGTCTTTATCAGAGTACACACACATGCCAAGGCATTAATTATTTACAATTTTCCATTATTTATCTCGTTTCCATTTAGTGCCTCATCTTTCAATGAGCCATATGTTTTCCCTTTGAACAGGGTTTTGGCAAAATTTTTCCATTTTTTTATGTCGCTGTAATTCATTCTCTATCAAACATTAAATATTCATTTATTTCTATACTTTGTAATAAGGTTTTCCATCCTTCTGGTCTCCTGGTGACTTTGACTTTATCAGTCCTATTGAATTTTGGTAAAAAAATCATATACTTCTCATTAGTTCAGAACAACAGGGTTAAAAACTAATTTTGATAGTTAAAATAGCTGAAAATAGCCGGGCATGGTGGCTCAGACTTGTAATCCCAGCACTTTGGGAGGCTGAGGCGGGCAGATCACGAGGTCAGGAGATCGAGACCATCCCTGCTAACAGGATGAAACCCCGTCTCTACTAAAAATACAAAAAAAACATTAGCTGGGCGAGGTGGCGGGCGCCTGTAGTCCCAGCTACTCGGGAGGCTTAGGCAGGAGAATGGCGTGAACCCGGGAGGCGGAGCTTGCAGTGAGCCGAGATCGCGCCACTGCACTCCAGCCTGGGCGACAGAGCGAGACTCCGTCTCAAAAAAAAAAAAAAAGCTGAAAATAACACTGAATACATGCATCAGTGGCAAAAGCATCAGCTTGGAGTCAGACCAGCCATGCTTGAAATAACTGCACCATCAATTAACCTCTCTTAGCCTTAATTTTCTCATCTGTGCAGTTGGCATAAGAAGTGTCTACTTCTTAAAGGTGCTGTGAGAAATAAGTGAGCAAATGAATGCTAATGCATTTGGAAATTATAAAGCACTAATCAGATGTAAAGCGTGTTCTTAAATTACTTACTGAATGAATGTAGGTTTTATAATTTTTCCTTTGAACACAAAGGTTCTAATCATGATGACATTCTTTTTTAGACATTGTCTATTTGCACACATCTCACCAAAATCAGGAATGATTTCCTTCTCTTTGCTAGGCCCCAGTTAATTCATTCTTGTTAAAACTAACAAGATAAGCTGGGTGTGGTGGCTCATGCCTGTAATCCCAAGACTTTGGGAGGTCGAGGCAGGCGGATCCCTTAAGCCCAGGAGCTCGAGACCAGCCTGGGCAACATGGCGAAACCCAGCCTCTACTAAAAATACAAAAATTAGCTGGGTGCAGTGGCATGCACCTGTAGTCCCAGCTACTTGGGAGGCTGAGGTGGGAGGATCACTTGAGCTTGGGAGGTGAAGGGTGCAGTGAGCCATGATTGTACCACTGGACTCCAGTTTGGGCGATAGAGTGAGACCCTATCTCAAAACAAAAACAAAAACAAAAAGCTAGCAAGACAAAAATTTTAGGCTGGGCATGGTGGCTCACACCTGTAATCCCAGCACTTTGGGAGGCCAAGGTGGAAGGATAACTTGAGCCCAGGAGTTGAGACCAGCCTGGGCAAGATAGGGAGACCACCATCTCTACAAATAATAATTTGAAAAATACCCAGGCCTGGTACACGCCTGTAGTGCCAGCTACTTGGGAGGCTGAGGTGCAAGGATCACTGGGAGGTGGAGGCTGCAGAGAGCTGTGATCATGCCACTGCACTTTAGCCTGGGCAAAAGAGTGAGATCCTGTCTCAAAAAATGAAATAAATAAATAAGTAAATTTCAGCACACAAGAAAACAGCACTGCATTCAAAAAAGATTTTCCTTCTTGTTCTTTTATTTTTTCTCCAAGACAATATTAAGTAATAGCTCTCATGCATCCCTTTTCAGAGCATTGCCTGTTTGTTTCCCTGCCTTGTCATGTGTATACATGATCTATTGGGGTGGTTGGGCAGAGTGCTCCAGCTCCAAGCTCCAGAAACAGCACGAACAGCTCACCCGTCCCAACTCCTCATATGGAAAATGTCCATCCCTACTCTGTCTGCAAATCCAATTAGCCAGGGTCATTTGGAAGATTTTCTATAAATCATTTTCCCCTGGAAAATACGGAATATCCTAGATCCGTTTGTGGTATAAAAAAGCTATTTTTCTGACTAACACCCTCTAGACCTCTAAAGTAAACTTTTAAGGAAAGAAGCAAACAAGCAAGTAATCCGAAGAACACAAAATTAGTTTGATACCGTTCCCTTCCACAGTTGTCCCAGCTCTTGGGCAGTGGTTGTCCAGCTTGGAGGCAGCGACCAGCAGGGGCCACAGTATCACAGTTAAGGAGGGGGAAGGAAAGCATCTGGGTGGGTACCATTACGTAGTCTGAGCGTCTTTGAACTAATTCAGTTCTGAGAACATTTGCTGGATAAGTTATTTATATATCTATGATCTGGATCAAGGAAATGAACTAGAGATATTGATCTTCATGCAAGCATGGTTCAATTCATGCCATTTCCCTACTTTAAAATCTTCAGTAAATACTTGTGGAATAAGTGAATACTGAATAGTCAGTGGTTACCCATTGCCTGTAAGATAAAGTTTAAGAATGGCCTTTAGAGAGTGATGATATTGTCTGGATCTGTGTCCCCACCCAAATCTCATGTAGAACTGTAATCCCCAGTTTTAAAGCCTGGTGAGAGGTGACTGGATCATAGGGGTGAATTTCTCCCCAGTGGTTTAGCCCCATCATCTACTTGGTGCTGTTCTCATGGTAGTGAGTGAGTTCCTGCCAGATCTGGTCGTTTAAAAGTGTGTGGCACCTCCCTTCTCTCTCGCTCTTGCTCCTGCTCTGGCCATGTGACTGTGCCTGCTCCCCCTTTGCCTTCTGCCATGATTATGTTTCCTGAGGCCTCCCCAGAACCCAAACAGATGCTAGCACATGCTTCCTGCACAGCCTGCAAAACCATAAGCCAATTAAACCTCTTTTCTTTATAAATTACCTAGTCTCAAGTATTTCTTTATAGCAATGCAAAAACAGACTAATACAGAGGCATTCCATAATCTGAATCCAAAATACCTCTCATCCATTCATTTGTTCGATAAATACATACTGGGTGCCTAGGAAAGGAAGTACTGTACTTGGCGCTGTAGATTCAGATTTGAACAGACACAGCAGATACTGGCCCTGACTTCTTGGGGCTACATCTGATTTCCACTGTTTCTCACCATTTGGGCTGTCCCCGCACCCTATTTTCTTAGACACAATCCAAGCTTTCCCAGTTTCACTCTTTTGCCAAGGCTCTTCATTGTCCCTTTCAACACCATATATGCAATTCTAACTTTTCCCTAAAAAGTATGCCCTCCTCCTGAAACTCCCACCTAATCTCCTTTCCCTCCTCCTCCCACGTGAAGGAAGGTCCCAGGTGAAGGAAGTTTTTCCAGCACCTTACAGGGAAGGACCTTTTCAACTACGTTTATAGTATTAATAGTTAGCAAATGCCTTGTAGATAGCTGGCACTTAGTAAATATTTGCCAAATAAATGAATGAAGTCCTCGTGATTTAAATTGTAGATACTGTGTTTACGCCCCTGAGAAACATTTCTCAAACCTCCTTAAAGTTATCATCTCATGAACTCAAAAGCCAAGTAGATCATTTGTTCATGATTACTCAATGCAATTAAAATATATGGCTGGGCACAGTGGCTCACACCTGTAATCCTAGCACTTTGGGAAACTGAAGCAAGAGGATCACTTAAGCGTAGGAGTTCAAGACTAGCCTGGGCAACATAGCAAAACCCCAGCTCTATAAATAAATAAGCCAGGCACAGTGGCTCATGCCTGTAATCCCAGCACTTTGGGAGGCCGAGGCGGGCAGACCACTTGAGCTCAGGAGTTCAAGAGCAGCTTGGGAAACATGGCAAAACCCTACCTCTACAAAAAATACAAAATTTAGCCTGGTATGGTGGCATGTGCCTGTAGTCCCAGCTACTTAAGAGGCTGAGGTGGGAGGATTGCTTGAACCTAGGAAGCAGAGGTTACAGTGAACTGAGATTATGCCATTGCGCTCCAGCCTGGGAAACAGAGCAAGACACTGTCTCAAATAAATTAATTAAAGAAAAAAAAATGTAAAAATCCCCATTAGAAAATGAAAATATATTGGACTATAGATCTCATTTGTTTAGCATTCGGGGTAGAATCATGTCACTATTCTCAGAGATATAAAACTTAATGGGTGTGCTTCTCAGGTGCTTCTAACCACTGAATGACACTAGTTCCATCTAAAATGATTTGAAGATTTAAAGAGTAAATTTATATATATATTTTTAGACGGAGTCTTGCTCTGTCACCCAGGCTGGAGTGCAGTGGCGTGATCTTGGCTCATTGCAACCTCTGCCTCCTGAGTTCAAGCAATTCTCCTGCCTCAGTCTCCCGATTAGCTGGGACTAAGGCATGCGCCACCATGCCCGGCTAATTTTTTTGCCTTTTTAGTAGAGACAGGGTTTCACCATGTTAGTCGGGCTGGTCTGGAACTCCTGACCTCAAATGATCCACCCGCCTTGGCCTCCCAAAGTGCTGGGAATACAGGTGTGAGCCACCATGCCCGGCCCAAATCTATGCTTTTAAGTCTTCAGCTAAACTCACACCAGTCCCCTAATTCTCTTTCTTTCTGCTGCACGTGCAGATCAGTCCAACCAAATACCTTCTCTAGCCAGCTGGACTGTTGAGCAGTACTTAAAGAATACCCTGCAATCTCTTGGGATTCCCAGACAATCCAAATGTCCCTGATGAGTGCCTTTTATTTCCTCAAGAGTTATTTCCAAAGTGCTTGCTCCTCAAGCCACCTGCCAATCTCCATCCCTTCTAATGTCAGCAATAACAGAGGTCTTTTCCCTCATGATAACAGGCCAGGAGCGATGGCTCACACTTGCAAATCCCAGCACTTTGGGAGGCCAAGGTAGGAGGATCTGCTTGAACCTAGGAGTCTGAGACAAGCCTGGACAATATAGTAAGACCCCACATCTAAAATAATAATAATAAAATAACTATGTCAACAGCAGCAGCCATTACATTTATTAAGTGCTGTGCTTTGGCATTTTGCTTTATATACATTATCTTAGCTAATCTTTACAAGGACCACCACTTACTGAGGTAGGTACTATTATTATCCCCATTCTACAAATTAGAAAGCTGAAGCATAGAAAAGTTTAAAAACTTGCCCAAGGTCACATAACCAGCTGGTGGCATGTCCAGGTTACAAATCCAGGACTGACTGCAGAGCCAACTGTTAAACCTATACTGTGTTGACTTCCTGTTCCACTCTTCTGTCAGGGCACAGAGCCAGGATTCCCAAAGGCTACCTGGCTCCCCCAGGCGATCTCATACCAGTGTCAAGACAGTGAGCTCTCCTCTTCCAGTCCAAGACTCTCCAACAACCAATGTCAGTCAACTAGTAAGCAGCAGAAGCAATACGGAGATAAACCTACGAGGTTTATTAACTACATTATGCTGACCTGCTTTATTGGAAAAAGCAATGGATTTTATTAAAATTGAAAAGGCTCCCTGCACCGTCTCTTTTAATTTCACCCAGGTTCCAGCAAAGTACCTTCCTGGAACTGTTTTGATCACCTCTTGGCTATCTATGTCTAAGGCCCACTTGCTTCCACACCCAAATAGGCACTTCCATCCCTTTTTTACTGTGTTATTGCCACATTAAGAATGGAGTGGTGTCCTAGTCTAGTGCTTCTCAATTTTAATGTACATGAAATGCAGGTTTGTTTGTTTGTTTTTGTTTTTTGAGACGGAGTTTTGTTCATTACACAGACTGGAGCATAATGGTGTGATCTCGGCTCACCACAACCTCCACCTCCCGGGTTCAAGCAATTCTGCAGCCTCAGCCTCCCAAGTAGCTGGGATTGCAGGCATGCACCACCATGCCTGGCAAATTTTGTATTTTTAGTAGCGATGTGGTTTCTCCATATTGGTCAGGCAGGTCTTGAACTCCCGACGTCAGGTGATCTGCTCGCCTCACCCTCTCAAAGTGCTGGGATTACAGGCGAAGCCACCAAGCCCAGCCCCAAAATGCAGCTTCTTATTCAGGTTCCGGATGGAGCTTACTAGCATGTGTTTCTAAAATCCCCATGTGACATTGATACCAATCTCCAGGCCACACTTGAGTAACAATGACCTAGATATGTGGCATGTGAACAGTTCTTCCTTGGTGATCATCTTGTTGCTAAGTGATTTTCTTCCCAAATGTATAAATTATATTCTGCTTCTGTGACCAAAACTATGCAAAGCATCAGTTTATACATTACACATTATACATACTATAGACACCAGAGTGTCTGAGTGTTAAACTTTACCAGTTTCTTTTTGCATGAATTTTTTACACAAGTCTCATTTTCCTGTGTCCACTTGTTTCTAAAGCACCAAGAAAACTGTTTTGAAATTCTGACATGCCATAGATGAACTTTCATGCCTATAGCCCACGATATCTTTTTCCTTATGGACTCAGAAAAGATGTTGCTCCTCCTCTTCAGGAAAACCCTTTCATCTGTGCCTGATTTCCACCCTTCTCCACCTCATCATTCATTCAAGCAATCACCCACTTTGTTTAGCTCATTAGCCTCCTCCTCTGTTTTATCTAGTCCAAACTTCTCTTCAGCAACACTCAAGAAATTCACTATTTAAAATATGGCCGGGCATGGTGGCTCAAGCCTGTAATCCCAGCACTTTGGGAGGCCGAGATGGGCGGATCACGAGGTCAGGAGATCGAGACCATCCTGGCCCCATCTCTACTAAAAAATACAAAAAACTAGCCGGGCGAGGTGGCGAGCGCCTGTAGTCCCAGCTACTCGGGAGGCTGAGGCAGGAGAATGGCGTAAACCCGGGAGGCGGAGCTTGCAGTGAGCTGAGATCCGGCCACAGCACTCCAGCCTGGGCGACAGAGCACTCCGTCTCAAAAAAAATAAATAAATAAATAAATAAAATAAACATATAAAAGCAAAATAGCAAAGATTTTAATTGTTGAATTTAAGTGGAAAATATACGGTTGCTCATTGTAATAGTCTTTCAATTTTTTTCAAAATTTAGGCAGAGTTATAGAACAATTTCTTCTATTTAAAAGTTTTTTCCTAGCACAAACCTATTTAGATTAAATCCCCTCACCAGCCTCTCAGCTAACATGTTAAAATTTCCTTCCAGAACTTCATTAATCAGCCAGGCTATAAAAAAGTAACTGTCCAACATAAGGCCCAAGCATGTGCTTTTATGAAAATCTTTTTAGAATTCACAAAATAAATTTTAAAACTTATTCTAGCAGGAACACTAGAGATGTCACTGACTACACTCACTACTCTGGTTTACTTTATTTATTCCCTCTTGCCTACAAATCTTGACTGCCTTGCAAACCTACATTCTCTATCAAGTCTCATTAAATTCCTTCCACGGCTTCCTATCCAAATTTTTTGAAAGGTGAGGAAGGGGTTTCTGTACCCTGCCTGCCCTCCTCTTCCAGCCATACCATATAACCCACTATCGCCAGCTCACAGGTGAGACTCCAACGCTTGAAGACCAGCATCCCAAGTGGAGCACCAAGCCACCTCCAGCACTCCTGCCCGAGCTGCCCACCCAGCTCCCAACTGTCACAAGATGCTCTGAGGACCAGTGTGGGGTCATCTTACACATTTTCACTGCTTACTTTCCCCAAGACTTATGTGGAGCTTTAGCCCAAGGTAGGCATTTAAGTATTTGCTAAGTTGTATTTCTAGTTACTTCCTAGATAACTGCTGCCTAAAATCAAACGTTTTATATATCATGCTTTAATTTTATTAAACATGTAAGTTCTGCTTAAACAATGGTCTAAGGCTAGCTCAGTGGTTCTCACCCTAGGAAGACTTTGCCCTCCAAGGGACATGAGACAATGTCTGGAGGCATTTTTGGTTTAACACTGAGATGAGGGTGTGCTGCTAGCATCTCACAGGTAGAGGTCAGGAACACTGCTCAACATTCTGCAAGGCACAGGACAGCACTCCCACAATAATGACTGATTCAAGATGTCAATAATGCCAAGGCTGAGAAACCCCAGGGTAGCTGTAGTGTTTTCTTTTAACCTTAGGGGATTTGAAAGCCACTGGAAACCAAAGAGCCAAACTGAACCTATGTGGCTGCAACATTTTTAGTTTCTTATTAAGAAAAAGTTCTCTGGTTTTTCAACATTAAGTTCCCTTATTTTGAAAACAACCGAAAGAGCTCAATATTGCAAAAATGGCACAACCACAACAGAGTGCAGTGTGATAACAATACAGAGTCAACTAAGATTAAAAATTGGTCTACTAAGACTTTAGATATAATACGTTTTATTCATCTAGTGGTACTTGGTGCTCACAGGGCACCGTACAACAAATTTTAAAAATACAATATGAAAAAAAACAAACAGCCAGAGATCAATTCCATTAGAGGGTGATGGCCCACAGAAAAACCAACAAAGGCCCACAGAAAAACCCACCCTGTGTCCCTAAGAACATTTCCTTCTTAGTTCGGCTTTAATAAACACCAAAAGAAAATACGAAAGAAAAGGTCTTTTAGAAGATAGGTAAAACTTCACATAGCGTCTTCCATGTATCACAAAATGCTTTCCTTATTTAATAATAAGCACATAAAATAATCCAAGTATCTGTGAGCCTCTATTTCGTCCCAGTTTTTTAGGTCATAGCTTTCACTACTTCCCTCCTGTCCTCAAATTATTTTCATCAGTAAAAAAAGTTACTTAAGGTGTTAACAGTCTCCTTTGCTCCACACTGCCACTACAAAGCCTATTTTCCATAAAAACTCAGAGGCCAAGCAAACGTAAGCTACTAAGTACTTGAACTGAAAACATAATTAAAATTTCCAAAGTGATACAACATCAAATTTTGACTTTGTAATCTATTTGTATTCAATTCTCAGTCATTACTGAAGGTCATTTGACATCAACCATAGAGAGCAGTGAGAGTTAAAGTTGCATAGAAGTACTGCTGAAAACTTGTAACAGAAAGATGTTTGGAGTGTTTAATTTTACTAGTGACTTATTTTCAAAAAGTTGTCATACAAGGAATGATGAGGAATTACAAATCCAAGTTGGAAACCGTTAATGCTCAGTATCGATTTGTTGAAAGTCAATTACAAGCTTTTTTTTTTTTTTTTTTTTTGAGACAGAGTCTCACTCTGTTGCCCAGACTGGGTGCAGTGGCTCCTTCTCGGCTCACTGCAAGCTCCGCCTCCC